>NC_133705.1:16400304-16680304 GCF_048934315.1 Petromyzon marinus
GGAGAGGGGTCATCGCCTATGAAGCGGTCAGCCAGCGACGCAACAGGAATTGGTCGAAGCGAGCCCGACTGTTGATGAGACACTAAATTGCGAAACCAGTTCCGAGTTCGTTTCTCTAAAACCAAAGTTTCTGTAAGAACAAAAAATATTTACTGCCAGTCGGTCATTTGAGATGCTTAAGCAACGCATTTTATTTGCTGATATATTTTATTGCTCACTAGCAACCCGCACGACCCTTGCACGGGACATCCCTCCTTCTAGCCAGCCAGTCACACTTGTTTTTCTAACATTGTATAGTAATACTGTGGTGGTGTCTTCTCCACGACATGGTTATGCATTAGTATTGATTTGAAGCTTTCGTGACTGCAGGAATCAATACTCTTTGGTTCTTTCGGTAAAGTCACGTAGGTAGAAAATAATAAAATAAAATAAAATTCAAACAAAACTAATATTATTTTTGTTTTATTATACTATTTTATTATTTTTCTACCGACGTGACTTTACCGAAAGAACCAAAGAGTATGGATTAGTATGTTCACATATGATCCATGAGGGGGCGATGACGTCCCGTCTAAAGTTCACGCTTCGCTCGACAATCGAGGAACTTGAACCAATGCAAGGCAAAGAACAATCACCAATTATAGTCGGTGGAACATCTCAGCCCATCATCGTTTCCAGGGCCGATAAAGCGAGTACCACTTTTGGGGGAATTTAACAATGCTCGTGTTATGATAATCCTGGCATCAGCCACGAGAAACGTGGAATTTCCACCGCTGGCTCTGAGCGGGCCCAACACGAGTGCACTTGGCGACCCGATCGTCGGGGTGACGCTGTGGAGAGTGTTGCTGCGCGAGTGTTTCTCGCCACGCTCACGAGTGTGTGTGTATGTGTGCCTCGTGCTGCCCCTGACCATTCCATTGCGGTCTCCTTGGCACGTGACCTACGGTCCGGCTCGCTGGGCAGAGTTACAGGAAGTCCCTCTCGTCATCCAATATGCGACCGAAAGTATTAGATTGACGCCGGCTAACATCAGTGGCGAGTGATATCTGAACTAGTTTCCCCCCACCCCACCTTCACCCTAGCCCTCACTGACCAGCGTGGTGAAGTATGGTCAATCAACCCTCTTGGTCGACACGGCGTGGTGAGGCATCCATAAGTGGATGGATTAAGAACTGAAAACTAAAATAACAATTATTATGATTTCATTGCAAGAGAGTCCTAAGTAATTAAAGTGATAACAATAACAACTGCGTTTGTGGAGAAATATGAATCCACACAAACACACACGCATTATTAAGTGTGAAACGGCAAGTAATACAACCAAAACAAAACAATTAAGCAACAAAACGTTTAAAATATATTCTAACATTTCAGCGCGATAATCTCCCGAGTGGACTTTGAGTTATCATTCTCAAGCACGTGCGTCCACGTCTCCCAAACCAGTGACGTCCAGCACCCGCCCACGAGTCACCGGCCCGGAGGTAGCGTCGCTTTGTGGGAGATGCGGAGAGAGGCGTTGTCCATCCCTCAAGAGAGACACGCCGAGGGTGGACGGGGAGAGAGGAAGAGGGAGGAGGGGATAGCATGGAGGAGGAGGAGGGATAAGGAGAAGTGAGGAGGATAGGAGGGAAGAGGTAGCAGGAGAGTTCCATAATGTTTGTCGCGTTGGGCTACAGAGGGTGCTCTGTGTGATATGACTGACGGAGAGGATTTAATAAAGAGTTTTTAAAGTTGTTGTCGTTGCGTCTGTGAACACAGTAGTACGCAATGGGGTGTGCGTTTTCTTGTTAAAAAGGCCGTAAAAGCGAACAATTCAACACCAAAAAAATGACGCGATGAGCGAAGCAAAGTGCCGAATACCCGAGCAAGTATTGTGCTTCTTTTGATCGATAAAGGGAGGTTGGGGGGAGGGGTGAGGCTGGAGGAGGGGAAGGAGGGGGATGAGAAGGAGGTGAGATGTAGGTGCCATCTCCTTGGCTTCAAAGCTACTTTGATTTTCCCTTCACCCCTCCCTCTCTCATCGCCGCTACCCACACAAGAAAACAAACTCACCACATTACTCACCACGCAGCACTACCTTGAAACAGCAACACGATCCACTAGGCAGGCGTTTCTGACAATAGCCCGTCTTGAGAGTAGGAGAGATTGGCCGACTCATAGATGGAGATGGCACTTTACACTGTGCGACCCTAAGAAAACTACAATTAAAAAAATACGTTTACAAAGGAACACTTTTCAAATGACATCATCATTGCAAGCAGCTTTACCAATGGGTCCGTAAGTGTATAGACCAGCACACGGGCTGATGTAGGAGAGTATGACCAGGAGCTCGGTGTACTAGCTGACGACTGGTACCACAGTACCTATGGGTGGAACCAGCATCAGCCTCTACACGTGCGCCCCACGACACCAAACGACAGGCCAGCAGACGCTCACAGCAACGAGCAGAGCGATGTGATGGTAAATCACGGCACCTGCGTCTGCTCCGTGACCTCCATGCCAGCGAGGCAGGACCACAAGAGACGGGAGTCGTGTTGGGGATGGAGAAGCCACGGGGAGACACGGAGTATGGGGAGCGTGGGGTGGAAGTGGGACGTGGTCTCGACCAGGGGTCGGCAAACAAAATAACAGGACGAAACATTATTTTCGAATTCGGCAAAACAAACGGAATCTTCTCAAGAGCCGTAATGCACTGTCTGGTGAATACGAGACGGTGCGGGTCCTTGGTAAATGAGGTCACGAAGCAGCGGTCCTTAAAGGGCCGCGTGTTGCCGACCCCTGGTCTGGAATAGGAGAGGATCATCAGTGGCGCTGCAAACTCGCAGAAGCACTGCGAGTCGTGGTTAAGAGACGAGTTGTGAGAGGAGAGACGTGGCACTCGGGTGTCTGCGTGTGCAGGGGGGGGGGGGGTGAGGAAAGGCGATGCTCCCCTTATAGGGGACGAAATGGAGAGCTGCTATTGACTCGCCGTCCCAATGCTGAACAATTACCCACAAACTATTCAATTGGAATTACGCAGAGCATAGCAACATCGCCTCCCGCTACTGGCAGACTAATGCACAGGGGCAACTCCCATTGGGGGTGCCCCAAGGCTGTAACCTACACATCAATCGTGGTCACCTGAAAGCGAAAAAGCACATTGCAGGATATCTCATCTGTAAAACAACGCGAGGCTTTCCTGGGTTAAGACGAGCCGAGTCGAGCGGAGCAATCAGGGCGATGCATGAGCGGTGGAGACACGGGTTGACACTGCAGCTTAATAATGGGGGGGGGGGAGGTGCTGGTGGTAACGTGCAAGTGGAGACACGTGGGGGACACTGCTGGTGGATATCTATAGGGGGGATGGGGGGGGTCGAACCGTCGAAGAAAGACCTGGGGCATAGGAAGGGTTCGGGGCGGGGTGAAATGGAAACCGGGTCGTCATCACGTGGGGGATGGAGCGTGCGGGTTTTGCGGGACAAGGGGACCTGGACACGCGTGGGGGGGGGGGGGAGGCACTGGGGGTTGTGGGGGGTAGAGAAGCCCGCAGTGGAATGGAAGGCGCAGGGCGGGGCCTCGGTATAAAAGTGGCCGAGTGGCCTGGGACTCGCAGCGCATTCCTCTACACTCGTGCCGGCTAAAACCTCGGACGGCATCGAGCGAGGGCATTGCTCTGCTGGCACCGAAATACAGACGGACGGGAGGAGCTCCGATACAGCACCATCAATCATCACCACTACTGTCACGCGTTTCTATCGCCGCTGCGCTGCTCGGAGTGTAGAGCTCGTGGTGGTGCATAGGTCGTGGTCGCACGAGCGTCAGGGTACAATGCCGGAAGACTTCGAGGTCGAGATGAGCTCCCCCGAGGAGGAGACTCAGGACCCGTCGGATCATAGCTGCGACGACGAGGGCTTTTCTCCACAGAAGCCGAAATCCGCGAGCGAAATCAGAAAAGTGAGGACCCGTACAACAAACAAAAAAACACGCAAACCTTGCCTCGTCTCTCACCGCCACCAGCGTCATCTCAGCAACGTCTCTGTGCGTCACTCACGACAAGGCGTTCGCGTTGGGCGACTACCCAACCTTTGACGGGCACGTTTATTGAATTGGGCATAACCATCATCAATTATCAATGCACTTCATCCAACAGTCTATTGACCCAGCAGTGGATTGTGTATCGATAATCAGTGTGTTTGATCATTGTTGATCATCAATGACCGATACACAGTATATTGATAACCATTGTATTGATTAATGATCGCCAATTAACGATACACCGCTTATCAATATACATCGACACTACATCTCTGATCACTGCACTTCATCCAGCAACATACCAATCGTCAATGATAAATCTATCAATCATCGATCCACTGCTGGATGAAGGCCACCCTCTCCAAGCCGTCACCGTCTCTGGCAGGCGCTGCGATGTAACGAGTCAGAGACGGATCCATCGCTTCATCTCCTGAAGTGGTGGTTGACTGTTGTTGTTGTTGTTATTGACGACGTACAATGTTGTGTGTCTGCAGTCCACCAAGCCCATCATGGAGAAGCGACGGAGGGCGAGGATCAACGATAGCCTGAATCAACTCAAAGCCCTCATCCTGGAGACTCTCAGGAAAGATGTGAGTCTAAGTCTCCCCTCTTATTACTTTGTATGTGTGTATATGTTGTATGTATGTGTGTACGTATGTAAGTTGGACTTCTTTCGCGCCGTACGTGCCAATCGGAGGTGCGGGTTGGAAGGGCAACATGTTAAACACAAAACGCAGTTCTAAAGAAGTGTGTTTTCAATCTAGAGTATTTAAAAGTTATTAGCTCCCACAATGGCTTCCTGACATCGGAAGGAAGAGCGCGTTCCAGACGGCCGCAGAAGCGCATCTGAAAGCGCGCGATGCGGTGGGCGTCTTGAACCACCTCTCCTCGCTGCAGCCGCAGAGACAAAGAGAGAGATAGAAACATCAGCGACATCACCGCCACACCAGCCGCACCAGTTCGCTGAGTTTGCTCAGACGATGTGAAATCAGCTCCGGGCTTGACGACAGTGCTAGGCGTGGTGGTGGTGGCGGTGGTGGTGGCGGTGGTGGCGATGTCCAGCTGCGACGTGGCCACACAGACTGCGATGCATCGCTTCACTTCCACGATTTCCAGTAAAACAACAAAAACGAACCCCCACTCGCTTCACAACAGCAGCGATCGTGCAATATAAAATCTCCGATCCGATCAATTCGCGATAATTTGCCCCGCGGTCTCACCGCACTGTGCGCTGCTAAGCGGGGTTCGGCTTGCCTCGTGTCGTCACCTTCGGCCGTCGAGGTCTCTCCGGGTTCCCCGGTTCTCGCTCATAACCATGAGAACGTCGTCAGCGTCGTCGTCAACGTCTTTTTTTAAACCCGGCGTTATTCCGAGTGCACTATTGTCGTCGCCGTGTCAATGCAATGCATCAGCCCGCGGCAGTAGATGTCACAGAACTGTTTCTGAATACGTGTTTATATGCCTGGCATCTCACCACCGTAATCACCAGTGTCAATAACAAATTATGTTTGGTAATAAATGATCTGTTTTAGAATATTCTGCCCATTGTACTAACCATGCCCACTATCTCACAATGTACCCCGTGTGTGTGTAGAGTTTAACATTGCTCGTAACGCGGGGTGCGCTGGGCCCGCTTTTTATCGGCGTTAGCGTCACACTCCACGGTGAAGCGAATTCATCACGTGGTTCACTAATGATGATGATGATCATGATGGAATCGTATATTTGTTCTATCAAGCGTTAAACCAATGCTGGACTTCAATGTGACCCTGTGCCCTGAGTCATACTATTCGGGGACACTTTGCGTTTTGACTTTGATCGTTTACAAATTGTTCGATGTGTTAACCATTTTATATCCCCCTGCCCTCGATCCCAAATCTCTCTAGAGCTCCAGGCACTCCAAGCTGGAGAAGGCTGACATCCTGGAGTTGACCGTGAAGCATCTAAGAAGTCTCCACCGGCTACACATCAGCGGTAAGCCGCACACGGCAACCAGACGATGTTGAGTGTCGTGCTGAACAATGCTCTACATTGCACGCATATCGTTTCTTTTGTGTCGTTCGCTGTTGTAACTTGCTGGCCCGCCCCTTGCTGGACATCTGCGAAGAAAAAATAGCTTCGTAGCGAATCGGATTTTCTCCTCCGATCTAAATAAAGATTCTGATTGTGAGACGCGTTTAGGAAGACGAACAAAAGCTGGCAATCCGAACGATCAAGGCAGCCTCGATCGTTAGCTCACGATTTTAATCGTACGAAGAAGCGTTACTCGCAGAGCGACGCATCACACCGGCTTGGGGAATCACCTCTCCGATTGCTTCACAGTAACAAGTCGCGATGCGCGTTACAGCTTTGCGCTGCTGTGGGTGGCATTGTGTCAGAGCGACTGGTGGAGCGGGTTTGTTCATCTTCGTGAAATCGTCAGCGCAGACCCGTATCGTGCCGCCTTACTATTGCCGGGAAACAGCAAGGAGTAACCCTGGCAGATCCCTTCCCTTGTAAAGTAACGGTGCACAGCTCCACTGCTGAATGGTGGCAACCCCACGTGGTGTCGGTCGTGGGGATGGTTTGATCATACGTCACCACGCTGGTTGGTGAAGTGGAGTTGGAGAGTGGGGGAGACACAGAACCCGTCCACATTATCACTCGCCACTGATGTCAGCCGTGGCCGAGAATCCAACTTTGATCCCTGGGTTCATAGCACGTCGCTAACGATGTCTCTCCTCTCTCTCCATCCTCATCTCCCTCTCCCTATCTCTCCCTCCTCCCTGCCTCCCTCTCTCTCTGCCCCCCGTCCCCGACCACCCAACAGCCGCCCTGTGCGCAGCAGACCCGGGCGTGCTGGGCCGCTACCGCGCGGGCTACAGCGAGTGCGTGAACGAGGTGACGCGGTTCCTGTCCACGAGCGAGGGCGTCCACGCGGCGGTGCGGACGCGCCTCCTGGCGCACCTCGCCGACTCCATGGCGGGCATCCCCTCCGGGGCCGGTGGGGGGGTCTCCTCCTCATCCTCCTCCGCCGCCGCCTCATTCTCAACCTCCTGCCCCTCCTCGTCACCGCTCGCCACTGTACCGGGAGGGAACAACCCCTTAGCCCTGCCGCTGCCCCTGCAGCAGTGCGGCGCGCTGCCCGCGGGCCACCCCGAGCTGTCGGGCCCGCGGCTGCACGAGCTGCTGTCCGTGATGGCGCGCGGCGAGGTGCAGCTCGTGTCCGCCGGGGACGGCCTCCTGGCCCTGCTGGTCCCGCCAGCGCCGGCCCGCAGTCCAGGGGCATCGGTAACCCCGGACTCCTCCTCCTCATCATCATTCTCATCGTCATCATTCTCATCATTATCATCATCATCATCATCATCCTTAACCGCGGCCGCGGTTCAACCGCCAACCCGGCCGCCGGGTCCCAAGGAGGTCCCACGAATGCAGTCTCGGCTCGCCCAGAGGCCGCAGCTGCGGGCCATAGCGACCGCGCAGGCCGTGTGGAGGCCCTGGTAACGCCATGGGGGGGGAGGGAGGGCCCCCACACCATGCCCCGTGCAGGCGGCTTCAGGACTTGTGGGAGTATGTGAGGAGGTTGCTGGATACGTGCGTGGACTTGTTGCCGAGAGGACTCAGAGTTGCGTTTCTTCGTGCGCGCTGTGAATTTGATAACGGTAGGGGCTGGTGCTGGGATAAACCCGCCTGGGAACCTGCAAGCGCGCGTTTGTCCAGAAGGTAGAAGTTTACAAGTTCCCAGCCTGTGTTGGTTAACCCCGGAGATAACTCTTAGAGACCAGGACGAGCCTCGTTTGCAATAGTGACATTAGCCTGCTGCCACTAAGGGGAGATGGTTGCTGCTGTTGTGTGTTTGTGTGTATAATGCCAATCGAGTCATTTGCGGATCATTTTTGAACTTCGCCAATGTGGACCCTGACGCTGGCACACAATGGCCTACTCTCGCGAAAGACGTCACGGGATCTTTTACGTCCGCAGCCAAAATCGACGGCGCGTGGTATTTTAAAGCTTAATGGACCACACACGGCAGTATTAGCCAGGGCGGCCGCTGGTTTCGAAACGCGAGCCTCTGCGACAGCAAACGCACCAGCGCCACTTCTAGGCCATGTCATAGCCGCTTGGTGTGCGAAGGGGAAGGGGATTCAATAGGTGAGGTGAGTGAATCGAGTTGGGTGCATTATATAATTATGTAGCCGCCTACATAATTCTAGAACAATCATTATTTGGCCAATACACCTTGTTGCCTTCCCCGCTACTCGTCTGTGGTCCCTCCTCCAGCGTAGGTTGCCTTCAGTAATTATCACCGCGGGATCTCGACAATGTCATTTTTGTTGTTTTAAACAGGGCCACTCTCGTGAGTGTGTGCCGATGCCTTACGTTGCCAAAACAATGCAGGAATAGCGACGTGGTAATTGCCGAGTAACTGCCGGAGCTGCTTAAGATCGCTTTCACCGTGGAATTTAAAAAAATCACACTTTTGTTCGATGATCGCCGTGAAACAATGCTGCTTCGACGAACCAAAATACAGCACGAGTCATCGTAAATAATTAGCCACGATCGATCCACTGCTGGATGACTACGTCCCCAAGCAAAGGCGCCGTCTCCATCCTCGCACCCAAGGCACGAGCTGATTTCACCGTTCCGTCTCCCCGGAGAGAGATGTTCCCCTCCGTGTGTTTAGATATCACCGTTCCGTCTCCCCGGAGAGAGATGTTCACCTCCGTCGGGGCTACCGCGCGAAATCGGCCTCGCGTGGCAGCACGGGACGGATCGCTGATCACGTCGCAAGATTGACGGGAGGAGGCCTTCATATAGCAGTGAATCGACCGTGGCTCATTGCTTTGACTGATGCTGTTTGACGATGATTGCAATTTATATATCGTGTTAAGTAATCTTATTCTATAAATTGTGAGCACGTGTATTAAATCACTGTCACCAAAGGGCATGGACACAGTTTCCCAAACCATATAATCACAACCATGCAATGCGAGCTCATAAACTACGTGCCTTGTGTGTGTGTATCGAGTTGTACGAGACCTTTATATAACTAGAGGTTGTAGGAGGTGATCCATGTATAGATATCCTATTAAAATTATCTGGGGGGAAATACAAAAAAGGTCAGAACATTCATTTAAAGGCTCTTCGCGTCTTCCCTCATTCTCAGCAACACCATAGATTAGTAGGCAATATATCTCCTTCACATATCTCGATGAGATTGTTTTATTAACATGGGGCCCTGTTTGAACAAAAAAAACCCTATGGATTTCATAACCCCCCCCCGCCCCTCTATCCACCCCGCCCTGGGAGGTTTCTAAATCCGTCGCTGCTCCTCTCTGTAAGAGGCGGAGCCATCACTTTCACACAACATTCAGTCACCTGTTGCGAACAAAGCATTTCATTACATTTGCGTAGGGTATCTATAAATGGATCAGCCCGCATCCTCAGCAATCACCATGAGCGCTGTGAGCGAATGTGATTGGATGACGCGGCGTGTTTTCGGGACGCGTTCGCCCAATGGGGGGAGGTTTAGGCTCGCGAGCCACGCGCCAGGCGCGGGCCTTGCCTGGCACGAGGCTAGGCCTAGAAACGAGTTCCACTGAGTCTCGCACTGGCCCCGTGACTTACGCTCGGATCACGAATGTTTCGTGTTTGCAATATGAGGTGAATCTGTGTTCTACTGGACCAAGAAATGCAATTTCCTATGTAAATACGCGTTGTTTTTTGATACGCCTGTTATTATAAATACTATTTTTGTATAATGCTATTTTTTATTGAATGTCGTGAAATTATATTTTATTAATGTGTTTGTTTAATATAAAAGAAATACATGGAAGGACAGTTTGTGGAATATTGTGTTTATATTGTTGTGGATGAGACAAACAGGCGACTGCCTGCATCGACACTGCACGCACAGTAACACAACTGCCCACACGTATGTGCAGCCCTATAATAATGTCATACTCTAACGATGTCAACTTGGAATACGCCGCAATCTCGTTGAGAGATAATGACTCGGAGGAGGCGATAGGAGGAACCACAAACGGGAAGGCAGCCACGTGGGGAGCAGACGCCAAATGTCCCCCCCAAGCTCTGCGGTCCTTTTCATATATTTTAAGGTGTTATCGGCCAATGAACGAGTGGTTACACGCGGGAGGAACCCGGAGCACCCAGAGAAAACTCATGCGTGCGAAGGGGCAACACTCGATCTCATACAGATGGAACAGCAGTGGTGGACAATATAAACACTCCGTCAACAATTGAGGCATGAAAATTAAAATAAAAGCGACCTTTCGACTTTGGCCTTACTGGAAAGTGTCTAATATATAATACATCAATTTTATGAAGTAACTTCCACTTTCAGCACCAATGTCAATCCACCGGTGTATGGAAAGGCTTCTCCGCACCAGTGTGGTTGAGAGTTTTCATCGGTTCAGATATCACTCGCCACTGATGGTAGCCGTGGTCCGGAATCGAACTGTGATCGCCGGCTTTATACGCTCGTGAGTTTTGTGAATCGCTGCGTCCACCCGATGAAGTCACAACAACTAATGCTGGACAGGAAACACAAGTGGCATGTCCACCTGCTGCTGTGTAACGGAGCGGCCGTACTATCGGGCTGCGAGGTTTCAGAGAAGCGAACTTCCACGGATTTCTCTCGACGTCACCACCGTGATGGAGGGGGCGGACGGGGGGCAGATGGCGCTGTGGTGGGGGGCAGCTTCGCTCGGCTGCTCAGCAGCGGGGGGCACCACTCCCCCCCCCCCGACAATCGAACTCCACCCTCCACCGACAACCCCAAAGCCCCTCACCCCGCTGCACTCCCCTCCCCCTCCAGTAAAACCCCCACAACCTCCTCCCCTCACCCCCACACCTCGCCACTCTCTCCCCCCTCACCCAACACCCACACCCCATGCCCACTTATCCCCCACTCAATCCCCCACTCCCTTAACCCTACCCCCACATCCCGCCCCCAACTCAAGCCAACACCACCCCCACTTAATCCCCCCCCAATGATCACCCTCCCCTCCCCCCACCGCAGCCAATCTCTGGTAGCACTCCGAGCATCATGACGGCGAGTCGGCTACTCGATGAGTGTCATCGATTGTGGTGCGTGCGACGTTGATCGAGCATCGAGATTGGCGGCGCGTGTTGCTGGCTCCGTCATCCGCGAGAGGGTCAACAGTCGTTCCCCATCCCGTGATCTTAAAATCAAACAAAATCTCCAGATTTTACGATATGCACATCACGCCCCCAGTATGTATAAGGAGAGAAGTCTGTGCTGCGTCTTATACTCCGGTGGGTGCTGTGTGTCTGGCAAGGTTTGTTTAACTGGGAGAAGCGGTGGTGCAGCGGTTAGCGCTACGCTGCGCTACGAACCTGACGACCCGGGTTCGATTCCCGCTCACTGCCAACACCAGTGACGATTATCTGAACTGGTAGTGAGCCTCCCCTAGGTCGACTCGGCCTCAAATGAGTACCTGGTGCGATGTGTAAACATCGCCACTAGGGAGACAAAGGCGGCCGGGCGTGGTGTTGGCCACCCACTCCCATCGTGTGCCGTGCCGGTCTTCAGAGGTGCTCGCTAACAGCACTTGCCCCTACAGTCTGTTAAGGCTATATGGGAGATCTTTGTGTCTTTGTTTAACTGTTACTGGCACCGTGCGAAAGTTCGGGTGGGTTGCGTCTTCCTCTCCGCAGCGTCTTATAATAATCATACGGCGCTGTAGAAGGATGAGACTGCGATGGTTACAAAGCCATACCAACGTGGCCGTATCTCGCTCACGTGGCTGTCCAGAGACGTGACGATCAACACAGAGACACACGCGGCGACACTGAGGGCGATAGTGTTCTCATGGACGGTTCGACTTTTTGGCCCTCTAAAGAGATTCGTTTCACCGACGCGATTTGTCAACGGCAAAGCGAGAATAGGAAATGTGTCACCATCGGGCAATTTGTGTAATAATGTTACCCCCCCTCATCCCCCCTCTACCCCCTCACCCCCCCTCTACCCCCCTCTACCCCCACCTCACCCCCCACCCTCGTCCCCCGGTGTGAGCCATGCGCCGCACAGGGGTCCACACAGCTGAGCAAACGCCTTTCTCTTTGACTGCGTCTCCACCCATCAACCACCGGGGTCCGTCATGCGCGAGGGGTCTGTGTGGAGGGGTGGGTGGACAGGGCTGGGGGTGTGGGTGGTGGTGGCTAGGGGGGGTATAGGGGGGGTGGGTGACGGACGTCTTTAAACCCATGCTATCGTTATTGGTCCAGCATCATCATCATCATCATCCTCGTACGCCTCCGTGATGATCGCAGACTACTCCCCACGTGTGCACGCGGCCCCTTTTGTCGATTAAATCCACTGCTGGATTTTAGGGTCCTTTTGGGGGCGGCTGCGCGAGTCGTACGTCTGAGATATTGTCGTCCGAATGACCAAGAGTGAAGCTGGTGAGCAGAGACGTGGGAAGCACAGAAGTATAGTACAACATTGGCTTTCGCTGCAACTCCCTCGGCTCTAATCGCATCGGAATCTCCGACGGCCCCATGGTTAACCTGTGTGTGCTTGCGTGGTGCTCACTCGTTCAATCGACCATCCAGCCTCAAGCCTTCTTTGCTTCCAGGATCTAATGAGAACGGGCACACTCCTGACGATCTTGTCATAGGGGCATCGTGATGCCATTGATCGATGGGAATGATTGCCAGTCCACGCTCTGAGCAATGCACCACAAAGCAACAATCACTTTCCCAAGACGCAAGTTGTTTCCCCCGAGTGTGCCAAAAACCAGCACTACTCGATTAACAAAGGCAAAGAAACGCTGTATAGCCTTTGACATAGTGTTGTAGCAAGTGCTGAGAGCGGGTAGCGCCTATGAAGGCCGGCACGGAAGACAACGAGATGGGTGACCAGCACCAGACTCGGTCACCTTTGTCTCCCCAGCGCTGATGTTTAATACACACCGCACCAGGTACTCGTTTAAGGTTGAGTCAAGCTAGGGGAGGCCCAATACCAGTTCATATTTGTAGCGTTGTTGGCCGTGAGTGGGAGAACCGATCCCGGGTGCTGGGTTGGTAGCGCAGTGCGCTAACCACGACACTACCGCTCCTACTAACACCGCTACCACCACCCCTGCCACATTCAGCATTAACACCACCTTACAAACACCGGCACCACTACCAAAACCCTGACACTACCACCACCGTGAACAACCACACCACACCCATCACCGCCACCTGCGACCACCACTTAGGCACCACCACCACCACGGGCCGTCGTACCCCCTTCTCACCTCCTCAACACCTCCTGTCACACATCACCGTGAGGGGCACCTCCATCCCTCCTCCTCAACACGGCCACGTCCACGACACCAAGAGACAGAGCTTGCCCCCACACCCTCTCGCCCTCCCCCCCAACCCCACACCAACCACGCAGTGGTAACGGGCTGCCGGGGAAAGTGCTGTTCTCGAGCACTTGCGAAGTCGGGCAGGCGTCCTGGCACACGACAGTGGTACGTGCGTGAGGCCACCACCACCACCACCGACCCCCCACAGCAGCCAGCTTGCCTTTGTCTCACCAGCGCTGCACGGTGTTGTATACCCCCAAGCAGCCCCAGCCAGGTAATCGTGATGAGACCGAGTCGACCTAGGGGCTCTGGATTGTCACCTTGCCGTGGATGTCGGCTGCGCAGTGAAACTAGAATGGAGAGCGCGTCACGAGCTGGGAGTCAAACCGTGGTCCGCGAGGTTCGTGGCGCCAGTGTGCGAACTCAACCCACGCTCTTCACGCCCCCAACACCATCGCGATTGGCGCCACAGCCACCGGTGGGAGTGCTGCTGCTGCTGGTGTTGGCGGTGGTGATTACGGTGGTTCCGGTGGTGGCGACAGTGGTGGTGTGGCTGACAGTGGTGGTTGCGGTGCGGGTGGTTGCAGTGGCCGTGGTGGCAGCGGTGTCTTCAGCAGTTCTTGTGATCGCGATGATGATGATGGTGGTGATGGTTGTGGTGATGGTGGTAGTGGCGGCGGTGGTGGTACTTGCGGTGGCTGTGGTGGTACTTGCGGTGGCTGTGGTGGTACTTGTGCTGACGGTGGTGAAGGTGGCTATGGTGTGGCCTGCTGCGTGTGGGAGCCTGCGGTGAGCTGGCAGCAGGAGAATACAAAAACACTTTCCAAAGGAGCCACTTGTGACTAATTTCTGGGCAGCGATGAGCATTGTCGCAGTGAAAAATGTCAGTGACCTTTGAGAGCGGAGCGCCACGGTGCATCCGCAAGCATCCTCCTCTCCAGAGCTGCCTGCAGCAGGGAAGCCTCCTTCTCTGGCAATGGCCGGTCCACATCTCTCACACCTGCATTGTTCCAATTATATTTCTCTCTTAATAGTTCCAGAGATCTCCTGCATCAGCAAGCATTTACAATCTGCCCGTCCAGATCTCGTCAAAGTTAAAAGTTTAAGTGATTTTACTTCCTCAAAAGAGCATCGATGAGGTGGTGCCCATCTCTTGTTCACAACCCTGAACCAATGATGGAAATTCCACATTCCTATGATGGGGGGGGGGGGGCAAGTCTTTTCATAGGACAACCACTGTTGCCTTCCCCGACGAGTGAGCGGTAGTTTTGTCGACCGTAGAGATCCACGGTGCGTGTCTCTCTCTCCCCGTGGTTGCGTGAATTTTTCTCCGAGTCCTCCGGTTTTCCCCTCCACATTTAGAATCAACATCACGCATTTTGAGTATTTGGCTCTATTCATTTCCACGTGATAAGCCACTTCGGTGATCTATCATTCGTGGTGAGGTTGCTTCTGAAAAATACCAATACAACTCGGTGGGCCTCACCTGCTAAAATTAAACAAAAACGGGATGCGTACGTACGCGCATGTACGTACATGCGTTCGTACGTACATGCATGTACGTTGAACTTCTTTAGCACCGTGCGTAGACAAACCGTGCTAATCGGAGGCGCGGGAGCTGGCGATGTTAGTGTCCCTCTCGCGGTGAGCCCACCGCCGTCCCTCGGCGCTCTAAACATTAACCTCCTCCAACAAACGGGCAGTAAATGAGGGCCGGGCCGAGGGCTTTCTCCTCTCTCGCTGCAACAAAGCTCTCGACGAGGGGGGGTGGGGGGGGCCGTGTCGCCCGGCGCCTCTCAGTTCCCCCGCGCCTCCGACGCAAAGTTTTCTGGCCCTGCCTTTGTGCCCTCGATGGCAGGCAGAGTGCTCGACAGCAGCGACAATGGCAGCGCAGTAACAGCACCAAAGACAAAGTCCTTCCTCTATCCTGATCCAGACTGTTGGGGCAAGTGCTGTTAGCGAGCGCCTACGCAGGCCGGAACGCCCACATGACGGGGTGGGTGGCCAGCACCACGCCCGGCCGCCTTTGTCTCCCCAATGGCGATTGTTACACACTGCACCAGGATCAGTACTCATTTGAGGTTGAGTCGACCTAGGGGAGGCCCAGGATCGGTTCAGAAAATCGTCACTGGTGTTGGCCGTGAGCAGGTATGGAGCTCGGGTCCGCCGGGTTCGTAGTGCAACGCGCTGACGGCTGCACCACCGCTACACTACCACCACAACCACACGAGGCTACACTACCACCACAACCACACGAGGCTACACTACCACCACAACCACACGAGGCTACACTACCACCACAACCACACGAGGCTACACTACCACCACAACCACACGAGGCTACACTACCACCACAACCACACGAGGCTACACTACCACCACAACCACACGAGGCTACACTACCACCACAACCACACGAGGCTACACTACCACCACAACCACACGAGGCTACACTACCACCACAACCACACGAGGCTACACTACCACCACAACCACACGAGGCCCCTGCGCGTCTGAGCGATCCGGTCCAATAAAGGGGGGGGGGTGCTGGGGGGGGGGCTGCGTTGTCGCTGCCCCCATGAGCGCGAGTGGGTAGGGGGTGGGGGACGGCCAGGGGGGGTGGTGGTGGGGGAGGGGGGTTTTGGGCTATCTCTTCATTTTTGTTTTGCCCCGAGGAGAGATTGGGTTGAGGAGGTTGGGACGTTGGGCAAACCACGACCACCCCCATCCCCAGTACTCTCCACGCAACTCCCTCCCCTCCCCTGACCCGAGTGCTGTGGTTAGGTTGGGCTGTGGGGGGGGGGGTCGAGTTGGTTACCCTCTTGGGACCGAATGTGATCAGTAAAATGTGGTGCGTGCAGGAGACGCTGCAGAAAGTCGCCAGCGAGCCACGCGCTCCCCTCGTCGTATACGCCGTACGTGCGTGACGTGTACACAAGTCGGTACGTGCCGTCGTGGAGGGTTCTGGGTAGGTCACAAACGGACAAAAGTTTGCGTCTCCCACAAGCAAATCATTGTTTGGGCCAGTGTTGCTGATGAGATGTATAAAGTCTAAACTGGGCCAGAGTGGAGGGTTTTTTTTACGGAAACCAATGCCGTCGGACTGATCTGTAAATTCGATAAAGTGAGGAAATTATTTGGTGGCTCTGCCGAGTCGGCAGAGGTGCACAGTTAACACATGGAAAAAAAATCTCCACGCATTTCTTAATAACCGTGGCTGGCCCTTCTTCATAGCATCTGAAGAAGGGCTATTGCGCGAAACGTCACCTCTTATAATATATGTTACTTGTTTTTATCTTTGAAGGCTTGCATAGTGTTATTGACGGACGAGTTTTTTTCACGAAAGCGACAGACTGGTAGACCAAAATGCCACTCTTATTTGGTGACAAAGCCAGCTCTGCACCACAACGCTAAAGACAGAGGGCCTTTACCGCAATGCCTCTTGGTGACGTCTCCCGTAGTGTGGCGCGCAAGAAGTGTACAAGAAGCGTTTGCTTGCTAAACTCTATTTTTTATTTTACCAGGTAAGGCCCACTGAGCTCTATAGCTCGTTTTCAGAAGCGACCCGCCTATCGCAAATGATGGCTTAGCGAAGTGGCTCATCATCATGTGGAAATGTATAGCAGACAAATACTCTAAACGCATGATGTTGGTTCTAAATGCGGAGGGAAAAACCTTTTCGAATTCGGAAAAAAAATCCACGTGACCACGGGGAAAGAGAGACATGCACACTCCAAATATACAGCAAGAGTCAGGGTCCGCAATAACACGATGATGTTTTTATTTTTACTTCTGAGCAGACTCGAGTCCAATTATCTCAGCCGTGTGTTTTTCGGTAAAACCAGCCCGTAACTTTGCCAAGACAAATTAGTTTCCTTTCAGCTTCTTTATTCACAGGCACTTGTACATTACACAATAATCTTGTTGTGGAGCCCTTTGTAAATCCACTGCTGGATGAACGACTCTCCACGTCATGTCGGTCATGGGGTTTTTTGCATACCATGCTTCACCACGCCGGTGAGTGTAGGATTGTGAAAATGAGGCACCCGTGACCGGATCTACTATCGCTCGCCACTGGTGTTGGCTGTGGCCTGGAATCTCAAACACAGGCTGATTGCTTTAAAGCACAACCTTACTAACCACAGCGCCACCACTCCCCCCCCCCCCCATACATTTATGTAACGACAACCGCCGTTAACCATGTGCCAGGCCAGGTGCACTTTGAGACCGCGTGAAGTATCGAAGCCTCGCTGCTGGCACAGGGAGTCACAGGGACAGACCCAGGTGTCATGGCAGAGACATCAAGCACACACAAACATTGGCCAGAGTAGCAATACAAAAGGCGCAGTGACCAAGCTTGATGAGTCAGTCTCAACTTGTGCCCGGCGCGTGTAATCTGTTGGTGTTGTTGTTGTTACTTTTGCTCTGAGACATCGTAGTTTTTTTTGCCGGCTCCAAGGTTTGCAGATCTTTACTCTCCTGAAAGCAACGGCAGCCTCTCTCTCCGGATCGGCAGATGAATGAGCCCACAGGTTGACGGACACGGACGATGCTACGATAGAATATTTGCGTCTCGCAAATGTCCTGCAGCCCGGCGTTGTTGTTGTTGTTTCCTTGGGCCCCTTCAGGCTCTCTGGCCTGTGTGCGTGCCTCTTCGCGTTCATTAAACCCGCGTTAAGTCTATTAGGTTATAAAGGAGTCTCGCACAAAAAAACACAACTGCTAAAACCAACTTGCTGTACTGCCCACCCGAGCATGAAATCCTCTCTGGGCTGGAAGCTGTGGAGGTGTCCCGTGGGGGTGCTTTATAGAGAGAGAGAGAGGGCGGCAGGGGGTCCCGCTGCTTGGAGTTTTTTGGGAGGGGATTAGCGAGTATGTTGGGACAAAACACAATATGCTTGTACGAGCGGGAAAACGCGTGCGTCCGCGCGCAAACATACGCGCACGTATAAACACGCGTTCGACGCACACGCAAGCATCCACGAGAAAACATCGAGTCCATATCTTAGCCTTGTCCACGGTAGAGGAAGTACAGCTGGGTCGTACACTACTGCAGCCCTTCCTCAGTGCAGGGCGATCCACGTACTGATCGCCCCCCCCCCTGCCACTGACACAACCGGCAGAAATCATAGGGAATTCACCGGTAGCCGCACGTCTCCCATCGATCTCAAAACGCCGTCACATCGCTTGAGCCTCTCTCTCCTCTTGACTTAAAGCTGTCGTGACTGCAGGAATTCATATTCTTGGGTCTTTCGGTAAAGTCACGTAGATAGGTTCAAAGAAAATGACAAAAAAACTACGACGTTTCGTAGAAGTTTTTTGTATCGATCGCAGCACCATCAATCGTCATCATCCTGACGATTGCTTGTGTTGCGATCGAAACGTCGTATTTTTGTTATTTTTGTTATTTTATTTGAATAAAGACCCCAGAATATCTCTCTCCTTTGTTAGACGCAGAGCCCTTCGCCTTCCCAACACCCGACTCGACCAGCTGGCAGAAGAACGCGAGAGAGGTCCTCTTCCTGGTATGGCTCAGGTAGAGCGACAGCTGCAAGTTTACACGGTGGCGAAATGTTAACTACCTCGCATGGTATGCAGGAGGTCGTGGGTTTGAACCCAACCCTGACGCCTGAACATTTGGAGTTTGCGTGTCTCTCTTCCCGTGGTCGCGTGGATTTTTCTGCGGGTCCTCCGGATTTTTCCCTCCACATTTAGAATCAACGTCACGCGTTTAGAGTATAAATTTCAACATAAGCCACTTCATTGAGCTATCATTCGTGGCCAGGTGACTTCTGAAAAAGAGCAATATAGCTCAGTGAGCCCTACCTGGTACAATAAAAAAAAATTGTTTCGTTTACATTTGAAGTGGTTGATGAGCCAGATGATTGGGCCAAGAGGAGCGCATTGGAGTCTCACTGTGGTGACGCTTCGTGTTTGTGATTCGGGCATTGAGTCGTTCTAGCTTCTCACGGTGACCACAGTCGCTCAGGCCTGTAAGATGTCTTTGGAAATCAGCGGGCTTATCTTTACAATCTTTACGAATAAAAAAATGAACACAATATTTTTAGGCATATGCCTAAATTGCCCAGAATGGACCCTTATCACATCTCAAAAGTGAAGCAGGCTCGAACCAGGACTGAGTGCTTGGATGAGTGACCAACGTGGGTACAGGAGATGCCATGCCATAGTCTGGGGTGGGGCTGTGCTGTGGCAGCAGAGGGTACTGCAGCAATTTCCATTGTTGTACTGTACTATACTCCCACCCTCTGTGCTCCCCGCCTTCATCAGCCCATCATGGCCGGCGTGGTGATGTATGGTCCGCTAACCCACACGAGCGTGGGGAGGCCCTCATCCAGCAGTGTATTTGGCGATGTGGCTGTGCGTGTGTGTGTGGAGAGATGGAAGTATGTAGCCTTGACCAATTCCCTTACAACAACAAAACACTCGACACATTCATCACCGCGTTACGGGAAACGATGTGGCCTTTAAAGGAAACATTGAAGACAAGGGCAATGCCCCGTCTTCATGGCGTGTCAACAGAGAGAGGCCCAGCGAGAGACGGAGTGGACGAGACGAGGTGGAGACCCGCTCCTTGCACCATGAGGGCCCGGCGAGAATTCCCGGTGATGCATTTTTAAGTCTGCCTATGATTAGTTACCCAGGAATAGCGAACGAGTAACCACAGACGAACCCCAACGGTAATCAGTGAGCTGCGAACGCAGTGACATAAGAACCTGGCCCTACAGGTGAACACACGACAGCGGTGGTGTGCGTCAGTTGCACGCGTTGCCAACGCCGAATGATATTGTTTTATTATTTAACCCTTAATCCCGTGGGGGTGGCGGTGAGGGGGGGGTATGGTGGGTGGGGGTGGTGGTGAGGGTCAACTTCTGAGTTGACCTCTGGGCTGCGGTGTTGTGAGTGCAAATAAGAGACCTCGGGCACGAGCTGCGTTGAAAGGGCGAGGGTCAGGGGGCCTGGACAATTAGAGCTCGTGGAGGGAAGCTACTCACGTTTCCCAAGCGCCACCCGACCCAGAGTTGGCATCGTCGTGGATTCACCACTCGCCATCACTCACAAGGAGGTGGGGGGGGGGGGGTCCCGGTGGCTCGGGAAGGTCATTCTGGTCGCCACGTTTATTATTAGACGTGCATTTAAAAACAAAAGTTCTGGTGGAAGTCGTAGTAATAGTAGTGGCGGTCGCTAAGCCACAGATGGGGCACACGTTTTGAACGCATTTGAATTTAATCAAACCAATCGGTTACTGGGACCGCTAATTTGGGTCATTGCAGCTCAAAGATCACCGAACCCTGGCAGGTGAAGACAGAGGCCTCACGCGGTCGCTCAGCCACCGATGGGGTGGACGTCTCGAATGCCCCCCCCCACTCCCACCACGCGCCAGGCCTCCTCCTGGATGCGAGGCCTGCCTGGTCCGTCGCACCGAGCGCGGTGATCCGTGAGCGGCACCGTGCTGAGCGTGGGGGCTCTGTGGCCCTCGTGGGCGACTGAGCCCCACCGCTCGCGTTCTGTTCCCAAGCAATTATCGGCGCTCGAGCGCAGGGCGAAGCGAGACCGGAGCGTCCCGTAGTTTAAATCTCAGTTCTCGTTTGTAATCATATGGCTTCACAGTAGTGAGATGTTAACTACCTCGCCTGGTATGCAGGAATCGTGGGTTCGATCCCGACTCTGACGCCTGCTGCTGCTGTATATTTTGAGTTTGTGGGTCTCTCTCACCGTGGTCGCGTGGATTTATCTCCGGGTCCTTCAGTTTCCCCTTCCACATTTAGAAACATCACGCGTTTTAGAGTATTTGAATGCTATACAGTTCCACGTGATAAGCCACTTCGTTGGGCTATCGTTTGTGGCAATGTCGTTTCTGACAAAGAGATGTATAGCTCAGCGGGCCTTATGTGGTAAAAAAGAAAATAGTTTATAATATCTACGAGAAGACGTCTCTTCATTTCATTTGACAGCGGCGGGTTCATAAATCAACCTTCTGGAAGACCGCTGTCCGTGGTGCTGTATTCTCAACATTACAAAACATGAATTATTGGGATGCGCCCATTCTTCCCGGAGCGTCGTTTTATAATCGGGAGCATAGCGGTGTCGAGGCATGGAGCCAGCGATGCTCCGTGGACCGAGGTTCTCATCCAGGTTACAGACCGCCCATGAGTAATCCGGTTTTGCAAGCTCGGGGAGTTGATGGTCACGGAGTCGGTTGCCATTGACAGCGTAATAAAGCCCTTGGCTTTAAATTTTGGCTTGTAATGTGATTTGACAAACGTGCGGCTCGGAGGAGTTCACATTTGTGGGTGGCTCGTGACACGTGACGAGCGCTCCGAGCAGGAAATGTCGAAGCCGTCCCCTCGAATAGGAGAAGGAGCCAGGCAAAAGTCGTTCTTTGACATAAGATTCCTTGAAAAAACCTTGCAGGGTCGATGAGGGTATACCTCCTTGGCCGACTTATTTGTAAGGATGTTTATGCAATCGCAGTGTCGCCGTCCTAGCTTCATATATGCTTGTGAAAGTGTTTGTTTCATTCAGGCCTTGGTTTATGAGAGCTCGGATGACTGCATCAGTTTCCACTCCATCAAACGCATTGTCAACATCCCGACCTAAATCGGCTCGACCCTCCCGCAAATCGCGTGATTTCTGTGCGTGGCCATGCCCACTCTAAACTCCTCCCCTCTCCCCGCCCGCTGTGTAAACAGACTCTGCTCCGTGCGGCAACAGCGTAGAGGCTTCTTCCTCACCATCCTCATCTTTGCTCCCGTGTCTCCATTCATTTGCCTCTCATTTCCCATTCTCATGTTTTTCCCTCCGTTCCCTTTGCTGTTATTTTTTTCTCTTCACATATTTTATATCCCTGGCTTTAATTCCCCTCCCCGTGGGGTACAGCCACGGGTACAAAGTTGCTTGTAGTCTACAATTGCCTGGCACAATGACATTTAATGTTTATTTGACTTTTCGAGAATGGGAGAGTATGCATATTTTAGAAGAGTAGAAGATCCACCGCTGGAATCAGCTGGCCCTGAGAGTTGGTGGGCCCTCTAAGTTGACCGTTGCCCATCTCGCGATGCTCTCCGTGAGCAGCTTGACGCTTTCCCGTTCTGAGATGTCTGCAAGTTGCAGGGTGGGTGGTGTCCCGTTCACCGCTGAATCTCGGAACACGCAAGTGGTTCGGCGTTAATTTTATTTAGAGAGCCGTGGTGTCTTTGTTTTTGAAGACGTTGTACTCACCACGGAGAACTCTAGCGAAACGACCACACAATATGATAGCTGGCACCAAACTCTGCCACACGCCCTCCCGCATGGCCTTGTGGGGAGCCTCGGTACCGATGAAGTGATTTTAGTTTATTTTCTATTTCTTACACGTACGTGCACGTACGTCATCGGAATGGGAAAGGGTTAACGTAACGCGCATATAAACTGATAATGGAGTGCATCATCAGGATTTGAAGATAATATTTTACTGGTACATTTTATAGTTTAAACGGATAACATGCATCGTATATAACAAATTAATGCAATGGGTAACTGATCCAGAATAATTTTATAAAGTGAAATATCGAAGTTCAACATGCATAATGACAAGAGCGATGATCATAAGACACAGCGGTGGCGAGATGTTAACGACCTCGCCCGGTATGCAGGAGGTTTTGGAGTTGATCGCGAAGCTGATGCCTGTATATTTGGAATTTTCGTGTTTCTCTCCCCATGTCACGCATGGATTTTTCGGTTTTCCCCTCCACATTTAGCAACACGCGTTTAGAGTATTTGGGTGCTCTAAATTTCCACGTGATAAAGCACTTTGTTAAACTATCTTTCGTGGCCAGGTCGCCTCTGAAAAAAATCTAAATAGCTCAGTGGGCCTTACCTGGTAAAATAAAAAAATAGTTGAGCTTAAAATTACAATGAAAGCAATGCCGACGACGATGACGGTGATCACAGCCCTCTCTCTGCCCATAATTTCCAACAAAACACACCCTCCAGAGCGATAGACGTGATAGATGCCACCACCGCCACCACCACCCATCGCAGGGCTCTTAAACAACGCCTCAACCCCTTTAAAAAGCACTTGCCCGGGCCAGGCCCGGGTTAAACAGCCGGGCCAAGAAGGTGAGAGGTTCCGTACTCTTGGGGGGGGGGGGGGGGGGTGATCGATGTTCCCCAAAACAATAATTAGTTTTTCTTCTTCGTCGTCTTCTTCTCCTCCCATCGCTCTTTCTCCTCGTTCGGACAATCGCAGCTTCCCGGCGGGAGTCTTGTTGAAAAATTTGCTTATTTTTTTGCGCGCTGATGCGCTCGGGGGGGGGGGGGGGGAATCGCCCGCTTTGTCGCTGGGCCAAGCGGCGGAACGGCCAAACAAATTTTTTTTCTCCCCCCGCGGAACCGTTTGGGCCGTCATGAATTAAACACAGGGAGCAGCACTCAAAGAGTGGGGGGGGGGGGGGGTGGAAATCGCCCCCCCCCTTTTATTCGCGCTCTCTTGCCGCAAGCAAAACAAAAAGCAAAAGAGAGAATGAGGAGGAGGAGGATGATGAGAAGACGACGATGCTATAATAGACTCGCGGGGCAGAATGGCCGCGCGCAGAATATGAATAGATGGCGGGACCTGATGGGACGCCCTCAATGGCCTCGACTCCGTTAAAAGACGTTTTGTGCTCACGTAACTGTCCGCTCTGTCCCCCCTCGTCCCTTTGTGTCTGGGAGGGGCTCGCCGGTGGGAGCTCGGATGGGTTTGTGCACTCGTGGGTGGTGGAGGGGGGGCGGCTCATCCCTGACACTCCTCACCCGCCCAGCGGTCGCTGGAGGGGATTTTGTTTGCGAGCGATGAAAAGCGCCTTTGTGTGCGGGGGGAGCGGAGGAGCAGGGACGAGAGCGCGCGATCGTCCACCCGCCGCTCGGACGGCTCCGGTGTCCCCCGCACAAACACGTGGGGTTCCTGCTCGTCTCTGTCTGTGCCTGTCCGCTTGTCTCGGGCGTGTCTGCTCATCTCTATATTTACGCGATCTCACCGCGTCTCTGTGTCTCGGGTTGTCTCGGATCGTCTCTGCGTGTCTGCCTTATTGCTTTGTCTTGTGGTGTCTACTCACGTGAGCGTCTCGGTGTCTGTGTTCCTTCTCATCGTGGCGTCTCTGTGCGGTTTCTCTGTCTTTGTGTCGTGTCCCTGTCTCAGTGTCCCTCTCTCGGCTCACTTTTTCCCAGTTAAACGTCGCAGAAATGATCACGTGGTCAAGTCTCTCCCCTTCACCCGCGATGTTAATGCGCGCTTGAAAAGAACAATGAAGTGCATCGACATGTTCTTGTCTTGAGTGATTTCGGGGAAATAGAAGTAAAATATCAGTCTCATCCATTGTCCAACTCTTTTTGCTCCACTAGCACGGACTCCGTGGTTTGAGTCGAACGAGAGACTCCCACTGACACCGAAAGCCCTTTCTGTTTCAATGTAGAGGTCCTTGCAGTTTCACTGAATTTATTTTAGCAAAGGCACCAAAGTTACGATAAGAATACAATACATCGATACCACCATCTGTGTCTTAATATAATGTATACTGTCATGTTTGACGTGGAGGGACGGATGTGGGCAGGTGGCTGAGTGCCTGCTAATTCATTCTGTCGGCGCTTTATATCCTTCGCCAAAATAACTCGAAATTGTTCCACTCCTCGTCGGGTATCCCGCGGTGTAACCAAGGTGCAGTCTCCAACTCCCAACCCCATTCGCAGGCTCTCACAACCCACATCATGATGCGTCGTTAGTTTGCTTTGGTCGTTCTTACACGTCGTAGACTTTCGCGACCAGTGGTATCCGTGATAAAGGTTGTATTCGTTTTGGGTGAGATCGCTGTTCAATCTCCAACACACAACCCGATGTGCTGCACCAGTAACGAATTGGCACGTTTTAATCTTGATTTTGTTTGTGTGACAGACCCCTGCCGTTTGACTGCGTCGGGTGGGGGCGGGTTTAACGACACATATACATTCACGCGATATAACCCAAAAAAAATCTGTTATGTTTATTTTGGTCAGATCAAGCAGCTATGATGCCATGAATCGTAAGTTTCCGCAGTCGTCAACATGTCGCCCGCTTTTCTACACCTCCCGGATTTTCTGGACAACTTGGAATCTCTTGACGCAGTTCCCCACGTGACAACGTAAGCCACTTGCCTTCGCATGCTCGTATGTTGAATTTCTTTCGCGCCGTACATAGCGAGCCATGTTAATCGGAGGCGGTGGCGGGTTATAGCTCCAAATCTATGTCAACCACTCCACCTCTGATCTCTCTAATTACGCGCAATATGAAGAAGGGTCATCACCCGGACCTTCGACCGATATATATATATACAAAAAATTGTATTTGAAGGCTACAAGCGGTGTTATTGACGAATGAGGCCGGGGGGTGGTGTTGTCGGCTGTGCTTGTGCACCGCTACCAACGCAGCAGCGGCGGCGGCGGCGTCTCCAAACTGATTTAGTTCAACGGTGAGTCCCTGTGAATCGATGGCCTGCTTTGAACTCGCGATGAATTCAGTCTCCAGACTTTCGTCACTTGGTGGGGGCGGTGGGGGGGGGGGGTGTTGGGGGCGGACTGCGGAGGACGCCAACAGGAATCGACGTCTCCAAACACCGCCGCGGCGGAGTTCTTTAATGTCCGCTTCATGACCGGCCGTGTGCTTTGGTAATTGCCCCCTAGAAATATCTGGGCTGGCGAGGGAGGGGCAGGGAGGGAGCCCCCGGCCGAGTTGGTGGCTGTGTGCCAAGTGTCACGGCGCCGTGACGAGGCCTCCAGCCGCTTGATCCGCTCACAATGAATGGAGCCGTCCTGCCCAGGAGACTTTTGGCGCAACGTAAAAAATAAGAAAATATATAAATATATATATAGCATTTCAAAGAGGTGGAATGGAACAATTACGGCTTAAAAGTCATTTTATATATATACGTAGAGGACATATTCATTTAACGTTGTAGGATTTTGATTTATCAATGGTATTGGGATGGAGTAAGAATGTTGGTGGTATTCGCTCTTCATTGGTTTAAATAAAGACATTGTCTACTTTGCCTGCTAGGTAATTATGTTATCCTATTCCTACCCATTTTATTTTTATTGTATCAGGTAGGACCCACTGAGCTATATAGCTCTTTTGCAGAAGCGACCTGGCTATCACAAATAATATCTCAACAAAGCAGCTTATCACGTGGAAAATTCATAGCAGCCAAATGCTCTAAACGCACGTTTATAGATGTGGAGGGAAAACCGTAGGACCCGGAGAAAATCCACACACGACCACGGGGAGAACACTCCAAATATACAGCAGGCGTCAGGGTCGGGATCGAACCCACGACCTCCTGTATACCAGGTGAGGTAGTTAACATCTCGCCACCATGGTGCCCTCTAGTCTTGCGTATGACAGGTATACGTTTAGGAGCTCGATGCTAATGATGAGGTCTGCTGGCGACGCCGAGAAGGCTTCATTCGAGAGAGAGTTGGTTTCGTTTTGCCGTTCATCCTTCGTTGAAAGAGCGCAGGTCACAGTGGGTTACTACGCAGTCCATCGTGTGGGTTTCATGGCCACAATCGCACTCCTGTGGCTTGTGTCTTTCATTTTCCATTCATGTGCGCATCGGTGGTGATGTTCTGATGTCAAAGCCAGGACGAGGTGTGATGGTTGGGTCTCGAATGAGAAATGTATGCTTCGTAATGGCATGCCCCTCAATGTGAACGGGTCGGTGTGAAACTATTTTCCTATGACCACATCTGCCCAAAGTGCATCGGAGCTCAGCAGATCTTGGAAGCTAAGCAGAGTTTGAGCTCGGATAGTGCTTGGATGGGTAACCACCGTGCATAAACAGGTGTTATAGGCTGCGGGATTACGAACGAGGTCCGCTACAGAGGAGGGCGCAGCAACCATCAATTATTGTCGAGTACTTCTGCACACTTAGTTACGGCGCTCTTCCATCACCACTCACACTGACCAGCGTGGTGAAATATGGTCAAAACAACCCCCACACATGGCCTGCACGGCATAGGGGGGGGGCATCATCCAGCAGTGGATGGACTACCACCAGGACACTGAGCGATAAAATCGTCTCGCACGTGGATGCGAAGTGGACCATCAACTTCGCAGGCTCATGAGAGGTGGTGACAGCTTGGGGAGGGGGCCTTCATTCATCAGTGGATAGACCATGGCTGAAGATGATCATCACAATCTCGATTTAGTCTGGAGGAATCCGATGAGCTACGAAGCTCTATTCCACAGCTGTGCAGTAAACGATGACGAAACAGCGCTTGGCCCCTGCAGCCTGCACACAGCTGAGCAGGGGAGGGAGGGAGGTCTCCCACGTCCTTTGTGTGGCTGGCGTGCGCGCGCTGCGTGCGAGGCTCGCGCGTGGACTCGCGAGTGAGTCATGGCTCGCGCTGACCCAGGGGTGAGAGTCCCCGCCGTCGGAGCGAATCGCTGCCCAGGCACGGCACGGGCGACTCGGCTCTCCGCCGCTCGGGCTCCCGGCTGCTACCCGCCAACCCGCGCCGCCAGAGATTAATGATTTTTCGCTCGGCTGTCGATTGACCTCTCGCTAAAAAGGGGGACAAATTGGCCAGGGGAGAATTGTGGGTGAATGATGGCGTGCGGTGATGGTGACTGTGGCGGTGGTCGTGGTGGCGGCGCGTGCCGCGTTGCCGGAGTGACGCTCCGAGTTGTGACAACAAGAGTAAGAATAATAATCATGTCTTCTCGTGATGCAGGAAGGCGTCAATGGCTCTCAAGAGTCTATTAAAGGAGGGCCCTGTGCTCTCATGTTTGGCTCAATTTCTCTTTATTTCTTAAGCGTTGTTTTTATTATTGCGTGCGACTGAAACAACTGTTGACCCAAATACATTTGTATATAAATACCCAAGATGGAATTAAATTAAAAGGCTAATTCAGCAGCTGAACATGATGAACCAGCGTCACAGAGGAGTAAAAAGTGTGGCCCCGATGTGAGTTGCCCGGCCGTGACGTTCCGGAGTGGATCGCCAGCGGCCTCCGTGTCCGCGTGGAGGTTACGGAGCGAGGGAGCCGGCGGGCGACCTCGTGGCGAGCGTCCGAACCGACGACATCGACCATCGTCGCCGCCGTGCTGCGAGTCGTCATCCCGCATTTTAGGGGTCGATTTGCAATCCCCTCGTGCTGCTCGTGAGCATTTCAGAATCCGAATCTTTAGACCGGAGGAATCCGATGAGCTCTAAATCCCTCTTTCGCAGATGTCCCAGTGGTTCACAGATGCCCAGCACACGTTCAGGCGGCGTGCGCAGCCATCCGTCATTGGCCACCATGGGCCGGGTGGTTGGTGGCTCGTGGCGTTTGCGCGGAAAGCCGCGGATTCTTTCTTCCCTTCGAGAATGAACGCAACCACGGTGGCCGCGCGAGCGCCGGCCCCGTTTGGAGGTTGTCCCGCCGGGCTAAGTCGAGCACCGGGGGGGGGGGGCGGGGACGCGCTGACGGACGACCCACAAATCGCTATCACGTGCGGCCCGGGAGACGGGGCGAACGGCGACTCCCTTAACCTCTCACCCGCGGTCACGGCGCGTCGCTCACGGCCACAATGCGAGGGAGGGGGAGGGGAGGGGGGCTGGGGGGGTAGGGGGGGCGACTCGTGCGGACCTGGCCCTGGTGGCTACCGTTCGTCCAGTGTGCGCGTGTTTCGTGTTGATAGTGTATGCTTCTTGTACGCGTGTCTCGTGCGTCACGTTCATTTTCTCGCTGAAGATTTTCCAGGTCTATGGAAGCTGTGGCCGTAGCGAGAGGTGTACTGGACGTGGTGTGCCGGGAGTGGAGATGCTCATAAGGCTCACAGACCCCGACAGGCTTTCCTTGGGTCACGCGTCTCGCGTTTCCCCGCTCTCATCAGCTTCGGCTCTCCACGCGACTCCAATGATGACCCCCCCCCCCCCCCCACCTGGGGTCACGCGCGGCTATCGCCACACCGACGCCAAACCGCATCCGTCTCCGTGGCGGACTCTCGATCTGCAGAGCCTTCACTTCGCCGCCGCTCCTCCCACCGTGGCGCCCTGCACAGCCTCCCGGCGCGGGCTCTCTGCCCCGCGTCTCTCTCCCTGCCTGTCCCTCCGTGCAGTTACAAGCGTCCGTCTCTCCATGCCCTTTCGTGAACTTTGTAGTTTTTGTTTGCTACATTTTCATTATCGATCCCAACATTACTGCATTGCCTACATTAATTAAATATAATTGATTTGTTTATGATTATTATTACAGTTAACATGTTGGCGGTGACACTTTGATAATGCTCTGACTGCCTGTTTACATGGCGATGTACAGCATTGACTCGGACCACCATTCCTCCGGCATAGAGGAAATGAGCACCACTCTTTGTGAGCAAGCCGACGAGCTGAATGATACGGCTGCACCATAGGAATGTGGAATTTCCACTCGCGGGGCCGAATGCTGCAATCCGAGGAGATGAGCACCGCCTCTGTTCTTATTCGAGCGAGGGAATCACTGCGATGGGTTTTTGTTGTTCACCCGAAACGATTCGGGGGCGGGGGGGGGGCTGGCACGGAGGGGAAGGGGGGCACAGGGGGGGTGGCACGGAGGGGAAGGGGGGCACAGGGGGGGTGGCACGGAGAGGAAGGGGGGGCACAGGGAGGGGTGGCACAGAGAGGAAGGGGGGCACAGAGGGGGGTGGCATGGAGGGGAAGGGGGGGCACAGGGAGGGTGGCACGGGGAGGGTGCGGGTGCCCCCACGTGGGCACGGCAGTGAGCTCCGTGCGGCCTTCCGCGTCCCCTTTGTGTCGGAGCCACAAAAAACAGATGCTGCCTTCGTTGTGTTAGCGCCTGTGACATTTTTAAAGACTCTCCTTTTCAGACGTCACCAAGTCTGCAAAGAATACAGAAAATAAACACGCCGAACCCGCAACCTTTGAACACTTTTTTGTAGGGGTTTTTTTCTTCTCACAAAAAGTTTTAGGGCCGTGCCCCCCCCCCTCCCCCCCCTTGCTTTTCATTTTCCGAGATGGGGGCAGCGTTGGGGACAATGGCCGAGGATAATTTATGATCTGAAATTGCTGTAATTTATGGCCCCGGCAAAAAAGGAGAAGCATTTCTCAAAAGGGCAGATGTAAAAAATATGCTAACAAAAAAGAAAGAAGGGGACAAAGGTTAGTTTGTACCGATTCTGCGGCGTGGCCGCGGTGTTGTTGGTGGAGGTGCTGACTGCTTCGCGATAAATCACGCCGAGTTCTTAAGAACCCGCTGCGACTGCGGGGAGCGAGAGGGGGGGGGGGGGCTGCTCCGAGTGCTCGACGCTATTTTGCCCCCCCCTCCCTCTTCCACTTCGCCTGTCCCCTCCGTTTATTCGGGACGGCGATACGACCCGGGCGACGATTCGCCGCTTCTTTGCAGAGGCTCGCGGTTGGAACGCGGCACGCCGCCCTGGTCACCGTTGCTCTGTGACGGCGAGCGCGTTAGCCGTGCGGATGCGTCGCCTGTGGGCGATTAAAGATCGATCCCTGGTGACGGCGTTCGAAACGAGTCGGCCGCTGCGAGCCCGCGTCCTGCTCCACGTTTGTCAACTTGGATAAATGACACCGAAGTTCGTGGTGCAGGGGGTGGTTTTTAAGGCGCGTTATTACCCCAACGTCGCGAGCGTCCAGTTAAGTTATGATTCGCGTCAAGCAGGCTCCGGTGTACACACTCGCTTTTATAATCAGAATCTTTTACGCAGACTGCAGGAGGAATCCGATGAGCTACCAAGCTCTTTTCCACAGATGCCCAGTGGGTCCTAGTAGTTCAGCGCGGTCCTCTGTTCTTGCCGCCTGCGAAAACTACAGGAAACTCTCAACTCGTATAATTGTCCCCTTTCTTCAATGCCCCGTTTTGCCGCAGCGGTTGAAATTATGAATGGTCTTCGATCCCGTTTTCTCTCTCCTCGCCTTGCCCAAACAATTCACATTTTGTCGGGGGGGAGGGGGGGAGGAGGCGCCCTCTCACTGTTCTCGTTCTGGGTTTTCGGATTCGATGCCAGCACGGAACTCCTCGGCTTCTTCTAACGCGTGCCGTTTGTTTTTTTTTCTTTTTGTTGTTTTACAGCAGCCTTCAAAGGCTGCGACAAGGCACTTGGTCGACGCACCTCGACGGCGCGATCGACGCGCCGGGCGTGAAGCCGCTTCAGAGGCTTCGCGACAAAGGGCCCACAGCGCCACGCGCAGCGTCATGGCGTCAAAACGGCCACGCCGCCGAGAGTTTATTGACTCGGCAGCAGCAGCAGAGGCAGCGCTTGGGTGGCACGCACAGATGTTAGGGTGCTCGGTCCGATTCAGTTATTACCAGGTCACATCCTGGTTTGGGGGTTTAATTGAGTATGTGTGTGTGTGTGTGTTGAGCTTCTTTCGCAACGTCCGAAGCCAACCGATCACAATAATGACAACAGCGGTCTCTCTCTCTCTCTCTGTGAGCCGCATCCTTTCTCAAAGATGTGGGCAGTTGTGACCTTCCATTCAGCTCGGTGGCCTTCCATTCGGCTCTCCATAATATTTACTCCACAACTTTGCATGAGATTATCGTCCCAGCTGCATCCAATTGTTCACAGTTGCTGCTGAAACTTTATTTGCCGTCTAACCCAGATTCTCGCAGCACCTCTAACTTTCCAGGTCAAACCCCACATTCGCGTTCAGTCTCGTGGTGTTCTCGCAACTGACACGGCATGGGGGGCGGAGGAAGGGCCCTCATACAAGGGCCCTAACACAGCACACTGTTCGCGTCAATTCGCATGTTCAAGTCTTAGCTTCCGCTAAGTTTTACTGTTTCCTCGGGGCGCGATAGCGTAAAGTGCAGTCTCCAGACTTTGGTCAATCTCTGCTCTCCCTGTGTCACAAAAGGCCCCGCGTGCGTGGGCGGACGGACAGAGGCGTCCGAGTCGCGGGCCCATCTCTGGCCGCGACAAGCCGCTTCCCTCCGACCGCTGAATCGAGTGACATTTTTAAAGACTCCCGGCGGAGTGGGCTTGAGAAAAGAGGACCCTGAAAATAAAACACACAGAGGAGAAAAAAGCCAACACCGCCAAACAAAAAAATCATAAAAGCGATTCCGTGCCAGTGGCACCGGGGGCTGCCCCCTTTGATAATCGCGGAGTTTCTCCCTCTCCTCTGTCGCTCTCCTCTCTGTGTTTTTTTGTCAATGGGCGAAAGAGAATGAGAGGAGGGGCCCCGGGGTTGGGGAGGGGGTAGAGGGAGGAGAGGTGACTGCCGGGGAAAGTTGGGCACAACATAAAAGGGCGACTTTGTTAAAAGGAGTTAATGATGGGTTATTAGGGACAATGAGCGGTTGGATTTTTAGAGTGGCGAGTGGGGGGGGGCTCTCTATTTGCATACCGCAGGTCACTTTCATGCGCCCGTTGTCTCCGAGCGGTGCACGCGTCTCTAGGCTGTCCCCTCGCGAGACGAGCCCTTTCATCTCCTCGTCTCTCCCCAGGGAGCGGTGGTGGTGGTGGTAGTGGTGAGAGCGGTGGTGGTGATGGTGAGAGCGGTGGTTGTGGTGGTGAGGGTGGTGGTGGTGGTGAGAGTGGTAGTGGTGGTGGTAGTGAGAGCGGTGGTGGTGATGGTGAGAGCGGTGGTTGTGGTGGTGAAAGTGGTGGTGGTGGTGAGAGTGGTAGTGGTGGTGGTGAGAGCGGTAGTGGTGAGAGCGGTGGTGGTGGTGATGGTGGTGAGAGCGGTGGTGGTGGTGGTGAGAGTGGTGGTGAGAGCCGTGGTGAGAGTGGTGGTGGTGAGAGTGGTGGTGGTGAGAGTGGTGGTGGTGGTGGTGGTAGTGAGAGCGGTGGTGGTGGTGGTGGTGAGAGCGGTGGTGGTGGTGGTGATGGTGGTGAGAGTGGTGGTGGTGGTGGTGGTGGTGAGAGCGGTGGTGGTGGTGAGAGTGGTGGTGGTGGGGGTGGTGGTGGTGAGAGTGGTGGTGGTGGGGGTGGTGGTGGGGGTGGTGAGAGTGGTGGTGAGAGTGGTGGTGGTAGTGGTGGTGGTGAGGGTGGTGGTGGTGGTGGTGGGGGTGGTGAGAGTGGTGGTGGTGGTGGTGGTGGTGAGAGTGATGGTGAGAGTGGTGGTGAGAGTGGTGGTGGTGGGGGTGGTGGGGGTGGTGGTGGTGAGAGCGATGGTGAGAGTGGTGGTGGTGGTGGTGGTGATGGTGATGAGAGTGGTGGTGAGCGTGGTGGTAGTAGTGGTGGTTGTGGTGATGGTGGTGGTGGTGAGAGTGGTGGTGAGAGTGGTGATGGTGGTGGTGAGTGCACCGCGCTTTAGAACCGACGAACCCAGTTCCATACCCGACGTGGCCATCTTCGACAGCGACTGATATCGTAACCGTCCAGGGCTGGTACCTCTAGCCATGTTATCTCATTTCATGATTTTTGTTATTATTATTTAATGTATAGTCACTTAACAATAATACACACGTACATATAGTGTAACAAAATCACGGTCAATACGTGCACATGCATTGACACAAAGATCTCCCATTTATCTACAGAGACTGACAGTGCTGTAGATGAGCGATTCACACGTGTGTGTGTGTGTGTGTACATGTATACACACACACTCGCTAACAGCACTTGCCTCAACAGTCTATTAAGGCTATGCGGGGGATCTTTCTCTTTGTTGTGTGTATTTACACGCACTGGCCACTGAGTGTTGTCGAACTTACTCCGCCATCTCTCGTAAACCTCCCTGCCTTGTAGTAACAAGCACCTGGTCACTGCACACGAGCTGATTTAGTGGCTTCGTCGCTCCATCTCCCCGGCGGGGGCGGCCCTCGCGATGCGTCCCGCCTGCCACTCCGCCGTCATTCATCCCTCCTAGCGACGTGTTCGGCCCACACCCACCACTCTTTCATAATAGTGCACATCAGGGGGTGGGCAACCACAATAACAATAAGATTGAAAAAAAATCGAATTCGGTACATAAACCTCGTTCAAGAAACCACAATGCATGCGAATATGAGACGTTGGTCCTTAATTTAAAAAAGGTAACAAGGCAGCCCCTAAAGAGCTGCAGGCGGCTTCAGAGCCACAGCTTGCCGTGGCCTGCCCATGGTGAACTGGACTCCCATGGTGAACTGGACTCCCATGGTGAACTGGACTCCCATGGTGAACTAGACTTCCATTGTCAGAGGTCGGCAAACAAAATAACAAGAAGAGTATTTTTTTTTCAAATTTCAAGAGCCTCACTGCAGTCCCTAGAGCCATCGCACGTGGTTCCGAAGTCACCGCACGTGGCTCTGGAGCCACAGGCTGCCGACCGCTTTGTCCGCACGACGCAACGTGGTACAGGGCAAAGGCGCTGCAATGGCAGCTCGTGGCACTGCTGGCGGAAGTGGCCTCCGCTCGAGTGAACTCTACAGGTGACATATTTGGACGGCTTTTCCACCTTCACCGGATGTGTTGGACGCCGTGGGCATTGCCCACACGTTACCCCGCACCCACACGCGACCTTCCGATCGGATTAACTAAATGCGAATCCGTTTACATCACCGGGTGGACAGAGGGCGATGTGGTGGATTTTGGAAACTCGCCTCCCCCTCCACCCCCCACCCACCCCCTTTGTTCCAGCTGGAGTCGAACCGAACACCTCGGAATCGCCGGTCCAGTGTTGCTGCTGCCCGTTACTCCACTGTGGCAGCTCCGTCCGGTTATAACGGAGGTCATCACCTCGTGCGATTCACTCGGCGCTCAGAGAGAGCAGCTCGGAGATGTTGGGTTCCGGTCTTGCTGCTGAGTGTGGCCAAGATATTTTTTTTTTGTGCCAACTTTTCCTCTCTCTACGATGAAAAATAATTAATTAAAGATTAATTAAAAATTAATTGCCTTTACCCAGAAAGTCCTCGGTCTCAAATGTTCCCACTATTGGGCCAATTGAATGCATTTTTTCTGTCCGAGTTGGTCGCCTTTTTAAAAATCTACTGCTAGATGAAGTCCTCTCCTTGCTGTGTCAGTAATGGGGGGGGGGGCGGTTCTTTGACCATATTTCACCAATGCTGGTGAGTGCATGGGGTGCCCAGAACCGGTTGAGAGATCGCTTGCCACTATTATCGCCTGTGCTGGGAATCAAACTGAATAGGGTGGTTCATCGCACTGTGTGGCAATCACTATGCCACCACTGCACACAATTTGTCAATGTATCTGTATTTACTGTCTGTATTTACTGTCTAATATATATTCATCTACGTATCCATCTTTGTATCGCCACCATTCTATCTATCTGCCTATCAAAATAACTGCTGGACTGTCTCTCTCTCTTTATTTATCTTAGTATGTAGCTACCTGTATTGTCCATGTATTTGCCTACCTTTTTGTATATTTGTCATACATCTATTCTGCGAAACATATGCCTATATCCGTCTCTGCGAGTTCTCAGTTGGAACTCTCTTTCCCCCCCCCTCTTTCTCGCTTTTCTCTCCAACGCACTGTGGTGCTGTCGGGCAGAATTTGCTGCCCCAGTGCCCCTGTTTAGAGCGTGATTGACCCCCGACCTCTCCCCGCGATCCCCTGCCGGAGTGTGTGGGAGGCAGCTTCACCCCAAATTAACACCGGGGTCAGGGGGCAGCCAGGAGTCAACCTGTCAATAAATCAAACCTGCCGGTACACCGACGTCGTCACTGGCTGCGCCGTCGTCACTGCAAGTATCACTGCCAGTGCACCGCCAGAATCACCACCACCGTCGTCGTGGCAAAAGACAAAGATCCCACTTATAAACTCAGCAAACTGTTTGGGCAAGTGCTGTTGGCGAATATCACCCATGAAGGCCAGCACGACGCGAGGCGGTGGGTAGCCAGCACCACGCCCGGTCGCCTTCGTCTAACCAGGAGCGATGTTCACACATCGCACCAGGTACTCATTTGAGGCTGAGTCGACCTAGGGGGGAGGAGTCTTCAGGCCCGCTTCAGATAATCGTCACTGGTGTTGGCCATAAGCAGCAATCGGACTCGGGTCGCCGAGTTCATAGGACAGCGCAGCGCTCACCACTGCACTGCCGCTCCTCATACAGCCACACATCGGACACGAGAGAGAGAGACTAGATTGAATGAGTTTATTTTGTTTGTGAGAACTCTGCGGCCTTTCGTGTGCCAGAGTGACCTGGGGCATGAGTCTGCTGCCGATAGAGTGTGATGATCCCTGCTGTGTCATCCCAAGTGAGTAAATTGTGGATAATTTTCACATTCGCCAATATTTGCATCCTGACGATGGCACACAATATGTCTTTATTCATAATAACGGTTTTATCGTAGGTATTTACCAACTTTGCTTGTGTATTGCAGTCTAGTATATCAAGTCATCTATTTAACGGTTTTCACAAAAATATCGCTTGGTATGTCTGTCTGTATGTTGAACTTCTGTTGCACTGCACACAGCCAACCGTGATAATCGGATCTGCGGGGAAGGACAACAAACTAAGCACAAGAAGCAGTTCCAAAGAAATGAGTTTTCAATCGAGATGATTTAAAAGTGCATAGCTCCAGTGACTTCCTAATATCGGAAGGAAGAAGCGTTCCAGACGGCCTCAAATGCGAATCTGAGAGCGCGTAATGCAGTGACCGTCTTTGTCCGATGGCCAGCCAAAAGCTGCTGCTGCTGCGAGGATGACCGGATCTCGCGTGATGGTTTATGCTCCTTGACCAGATCCGCAAGGAATTGTGGTTCATTTGTGGCAGGCACTTTGTGTGTAAGAGGTAGGGAGGGTTAATGATGGAGCTGACCGCTATCCCTCCGTCAGAGTCACGGCTCTGGCTTGCTGTAGCGCACCTAGAAACAGTCCAAGAAAGCGGGTTCTGTCATGTTCAGAATACGGCACCACGGACAGCGGCCTTACAGAAGGTGATTTATGAATGAGCCGCTTAGAAAAAAAAAAGGGGAGACGTATTCTTGGAGATGCTATAAAAAAATGTTTTAACCAGGTAAGGCCCACTGAGCTATGTAGCTGTTTTTTTAGAAGCCACTTGGCCACAAATGATAGCTCAACGAAGTAAGTGGCTTATCATGTGGACATTTCTAGCAGCAGCCAAATACTCCAAATGCGCGTTGCTTCTAAATGTGGAGGGGAAAACCCGGAGGGACCTGGAGAAGAATCCACGCGACCACGGGGAGAGACGCAGACTCCAAACAGACAGCAGGCATCAGGGTCGGTATGGAACCCACGACCTCTTGTATACCGGGCGAGGTAGTCAACATCTCGCCACCTTGCGCTGCAGTCGCCCGCTAATCTCTGCTAGAGCCGCCACGGCGCGCCGGGGCTGGGGACGACTTCCAAGACGTTCCAAGGCGTTCCAAGACGTTCCAAGACGTCCCAAGACGTTCCAAGACGTTCCAAGGCGTTCCAAGACGTCCCAAGACGTTCCAAGACGATCCAAGGCGTTACAAGACGTTCCTCGTCACAATCCGGGCCCCGGTGGCACTGCGAGTGGGACGCTCGGGAAAGGGTCCGCAAAGTCTTCAAATCCCCGTTCGGAGCCCGCTTGGCTCGTCCGTAATCATCGTCATTGTTACTATAATCATCATTGTCATTGTTACTATAATCATCATTGTCATTGTTACTATAATCATCATTGTCATTGTTACTACAATCATCATTGTTACTATAATCATCATTGGCATTGTTACTATAATCATCATCATCGTCATTGTTACTATAATCATCATCGTCATTGTTACTATAATCATCATCATCATTGTTACTATAATCATCATCGTCATTGTTACTATAATCATCATTATCATTGTTACTCTAATCATCATTGTCATTGTTACTATAATCATCATTGTCATTGTTACTATAATCATCATTGTCATTGTTACTACAATCATCATTGTCATTGTTATATAATCATCATTGTTACTATAATCGTCATTGTCATTGTTACTATAATCATCATCGTCATTGTTACCATAATCATCATTTTCATTGTTACTACAATCATCGTCATTGTTACTGTAATCATCATCGTCATTGTTACTATAATCATCATCGTCATTGTTACTATAATCATCATTGTTACTATAATCATCATTGTCATTGTTACTATAATCATCATTGTCATTGTTACTACAATAATAATTGTCATTGTTACTATAATCATCATTGTCATTGTTACTATAACCATCATTGTTTTATAATCATCATCGTTATCAGCAGCAGCTTCACTGTCATCGGCAGCAACATCGGGAATCGATCTCGGGTTTCCGGGGTTTGTAGCGGAGTGCGCTCACTGCTGCGCCACCGCTCCCGAATGGCACGCGGGTGACGGCAATCACAGGGGGAGCCATGCGTCTGTGTGTGCGCGCGGGGGATGAGTAGAGGAATGCCTCCCTCAAGCTCGAAGAACGTGTGTGTGTGCACACGTGTGTGTGTACACGTGTGTGTACACGCAATGTGAACAGGTGTCACTTCACCCTATCGTCGGTTGGGATGGTGGGCAGACTCGCATGATACATTTAGATGTTAGGTCAAGGACTGGACCTTTAAAAATTAATATAAAAAACAACAGTGCCAAGATTACTCCCAGCGAAGCTTCCCCGTTGACTATATTCGAGGCGGAGGATGCTGCTACATGCTGAGCTTTAGCAAGGTTCAAGATAAAGAGGAGTTTTATTGGCGGGAGAAAACGCCACAAACGCACGAGCGCCATACAGATGGATTCAACAATTCGTGATCGTACAACGATCTCCCTAGGCCATCTCCTGGAGGAGCCGCCTTGCACGACCTTTTGTGGAAGGCGCATCAGAGGATGTTTTTGTAATACCTGTCCCCACGCTTGTTCTATAAACAACACTTCATTTAATATAATTTTATTGTATTTCTACATACGTGACTTTACCGAAAAAAACAATGAGTAATTTTATGCAGTCACGAAAGCTTTAATACTTCATTAACACATTGTTTGTGCAATTGCGGTGCTCACATTACTATAAAACTATAAACATGTTTTTTTTTTATTTTACCAGGTAAAACTCACGTAATTATGTAGCTGCTTTTCAGAAGCGACCTCCCCACAAATGAAAGCTCAACTTTTCGGCTGAGATGGAAATGTTTAGCAGCCAAATACTATAAAACGCGTGATATTCATGCTAAATGTGAAAGGGGAAAACCGGAGGACCCGGAGAAAAATCCATTGAGACCACGGGGACAACACGCAAACTCCAAATACACAGGGGTCGTCAGAGTCGTGATGGAACCCACGCCCTCCAAATACACAGGGGTCGTCAGAGTCGTGATGGAACCCACGCAAACTCCAAATACACAGGGGTCGTCAAAGTCGTGATGGAACTCACGCAAACTCCAAATACACAGGGGTCGTCAGAGTCGTGATGGAACCCACGCTAACTCCAAATACACAGGGGTCGTCAGAGTCGTGATGGGACCCACGCCCTCCAAATACACAGGGGTCGTCAGAGTCGTGATGGAACCCACGCCCTCCTGCTCACCAGGCGAGGTAGTTGACATCTCGCCACCGTGGCACCCCACAAGTAGACACCACTGAGACACTGCGTTGTTGTTGCACGGTGCACATTCTGAATTGGAGTCTACGGTCTCCCCCTTGGCAAAAATAAAACCTAAATAAAACGGGCTCTCATTTTGATTTGAAAACAACAACAACAATCCTCACGCAATTTCCTTGAATGGAGTGCAGAACCCAAGGGGGAACCACGGGGGCGAACGAAAACTAAAAACGACTCTCGCCCGACACGAACAACATCCCGGCACGAGAGCGCGGCTCCAGGAACACGATGAGTGTTCAATGCACGCGCACTCCCAAGTTTATTTTGACGCTGCGCAGCGGGGATTTCGTTTCCCGATGAGCATCGAGGGGGCGCCTCTCCGGCCAACACCTCCTTGGAGGAGTGAGTAAGTAAATAATCAGTGAGTAAATAAAAGAGTAAGTAAATAAAGAGCGAGTAAATAAATAAATAAATAAGAGCGACTGCGCACACAGCCCAAGGACGATGATGGCCACGGACCCGTGGGCGCGTGCAGGGCGAGGCGACCACACCCCCCCCTGATCGCCCCCCCCCACCTGCTCGCCCCCCCCCCCCCCACCACCTGATCGCCCCCCCAATCTGATCGCCAGCCCCCCACCTGCTCGCCCCCCCCACCACCTGATCGCCCCCCCCCCCCGCTTTGTCGGCGTAAACTTTTTCAGGAGATCGCGCGCGAGCCGCCGGGTGCGTGGTGCGCGTGGAATGGAGAAGCTTGGGTCCAAATCCCGGCTGGGTCCCGGCTGCTTTGCCGAGCCGCCCGTGAGTTTGAGAACGCCCCGAGTGGAGTCGCGCTCCTTTCTCTTGGCCCAGCGCTCGACGCTCCCAGATGCTCCGCGCCTCCCTCCCCCAGTAGATGGTGGTGGTGGTGATGATGATTACATGATGTATTAATAATAATTTTGATGATCTCAATTATAAACAAAATATGCGAATGGAATGGTGAGCAGCACACTGAACTTAACTATCGCTTGGCTCTCCCAGGGCGGCAGGCGGAAGCATGGGGGCACGTTACCTAAACCCCCCTGTGCACGGGCCCCTCCCCGCCCCCTCCACCTCTGGGATAACATGTGGCTACTCGTCCGAAACGTCCGGTCAGTCGGCGTGAAAGAGTAGGCCAAAATACAGTGAGGGGAAAAAAGTATTTGATCCCCTGCTGATTTTGTACGTTTGCCCACTGACAAAGAAATGATCAGTCTATAATTTTAATGGTAGGTTTATTTGAACAGTGACAGACAGAATAACAACAAGAAAATCCAGAAAAACGCATGTCAAAAATGTTATAAATTGATTTACATTTTAATGAGGGAAATAAGTATTTGACCCCCTCTCAATTAGAAAGATTTATGGCTCCCAGGTTTCTTTTATACAGGTAACGAGCTGAGATTAGGAGCACACTCTTAAAGGGAGTGCTCCTAATCTCAGCTTGTTACCTGTATAAAAGACACCTGTCCACAGAAGCAATCAATCAATCAGATTCCAAACTCCCCACCATGGCCAAGACCAAATAGCTCTCCAAGGATGTCAGGGACAAGATTGTAGACCTACACAAGGCTGGAATGGGCTACAAGACCATTGCCAAGCTTCTTGGTGAGAAGGTGACAACAGTTGGTGCGATTATTCGCAAATGGAAGAAACACAAAAGAACTGTCAATCTCCCTCGGCCTGGGGCTCCATGCAAGATCTCACCTCGTGGAGTTGCAATGATCATGAGAACGGTGAAGAATCAGCCCAGAACTACACGGGAGGATCTTGTCAATGATCTCAAGGCAGCTGGGACCATAGTCGCCAAGAAAACAATTGGTAACACACTACACCGTGAAGAACTGAAATCCTGCAGCGCCCGCAAGGTCCCCCTGCTCAAGAAAGCACATACATGCCCGTCTGAAGTTTTACAATGAATATCTGAATGATTCAGAGGATAACTGGGTGAAAGTGTTGTGGTCAGATGAGACCAAAATGGAGCTCTTTGCCATCAACTCAACTCGCCGTGTTTGGAGGAGGAGGAATGCTGCCTATAACACCAAAAACACCATCCCCACCGTCAAACATGAAGGTGGAAACATTATGCTTTGGGGGTGTTTTTTTTCTGCTAAGGGGACAGGACAACTTCACCGCATCAAAGGGACGATGGACGGGGCCATGTACCATAAAATCTTGGGTGAGAACCTCCTTCCCTCAGCCAGGGCATTGAAAAGGGGTCGTGGATGGGTATTTCAGTATGACAATGACCCAGAACACACGGCTAAGGCAACAAAGGAGTGGCTCAAGAAGAAGCACATTAAGTACCTGGAGTGGCCTAGCTAGTCTCCAGACCTTAATCCCATAGAAAATCTGTGGAGGGAGCTGAAGGTTCGAGTTGCCAAACGTCAGCCTCGAAACCTTAATGACTTGGAGAAGATCTGCAAAGAGGAGTGGGACAAAATCCCTCCTGAGATGTGTGCAAACCTGGTGGCCATCTACAAGAAACGTCTGACCTCTGTGATTGCCAACAAGGGTTTTGCCACCAAGTACTAAGTCATGTTTTGCAGAGGTGTCAAACACTTATTTCCCTCGTTAAAATGTAAATCAATTTATGACATTTTTGACATACGTTTTTCTGGATTTTTTGTTGTTATTCTGTCTCTCACTGTTTCAATAAACCTACCATTAAAATTATAGAGTGATCGTTTCTTTGTCAGTGGGCAAACGTACAAAATCAGTAGGGGATCAAATACTGTTTTCCCTCACTGTAGCTCTCCAGAGCTCCCTCTAAGTCGAGGCCCTTCCACCAGCAGTAGAGTCAGGTGAGGAATTTGCAGGGCTGCACCTTTAATCCCCCAGCATAAATCATAATGGTCCTCGCCAGCTGCGTAGCGTAGCATGGCATGGCCTCTGGTGGAGGCAATGAAATGCCCCCCCCCCCCTCCCAGGCTAATTTCCCCCGACAAGATCACTTGGCATCTCAGCCCCTCGAGCCAGTGGGCGCTGAGACATTTGGCACCCACCGGGACACTCCGTTTATTCACCACTGATCATCATCGTCTCGAAAGGCCGGTAAGGCAAGTACCACCACCGTCACGTTGTCGGTGGGCGCCCCTAGTCTGTGCAACTATATTGCCACAAAACTTGTGTCTGCAGGCATTGCCGTCCGTCCACTCATTTCAAATCACTGATTTCAAATGAATTCCAGCCCAGCCGCCAATGTATAAAGAGTTAGACGAGATACAAATATGAATTGCTTGTAAGCGACCACTTCACGTGCGTTGCTTACACCACGTGTGTTTAATGGATGCCGAGGTTTTGTGTCCCCACTGTGGATGCCGTCGTGTCTCAGGCCGTATCTGCATTACAATTAATGTGGCAGATTAATTTTATTTATTTATTTGAGATACAGCGTGCTCTTCGACAATTACCTATTTTTAACCTATTTCTTTTTTTTTAAACTGATCCTTTTTATATTGCGATTATGATTTTCTTTCAATTTTTTTATTTCGCTTATCTGTTTATTATTGATTGATTTTTTTTTACTGTGACCTTGCTGCGTATGTCGGAGAAGCGGCGGTGTTGGTTTTTTGTTGACGAAACCCGATTTATGAGCTTTCTGGCTCACAGGGTAATTAAAAATTAACTGCGACCACAACACAGATGATTTGGTGGAAATCAGTGATAATTTATCTGTGGATAGACTCGGGGTCACCATCCATAGGATTGCAGAATGTCCACCGAGTCTGGGACCCTTCAGCGGAGAGGAGATACAACACGAACGCGAGCGCGTGGATGCGTTGGCGTTGAGTTGACAATTAAACACGTGAAACACATTTGACAAATCCCCCCATTCATTCTAATTGCAATTTTTTGCGTGTGTTCCCCTATTCTCTCGGTTTAAAACCCATCGCTGCCTCTCACACCTGCACAGGTGAACCACAGGTGTGACGGCTCGGACCGCGAACGATGGTGGCTCGTGGGTTTTGTGTTTCACGATTCCAGAAAAGTGGATTTTTTTTCTACCTCCATAGGAAACGTTGCCCCCCCACCTCCCCCTTGTTGCCCCACTAATGAGCAACACGTGTGTGGGTTTATTTGCCCGTTGACAAAGGCTGTGGCCTCCGAGTGGGAGCGAGTAATTTTATCTTTATTTTCACTCTCCGCGAAACAAAAGCGACCGCAGCAGAGGCGACAATAAATCCCCCCCCCCCCCCATTTCCCCACCCCCCAAGAAGGTGTCCCTGTTCGGGCAGCGGCGTGAAGTCAAAATCGGACCCCAAATTGAATTTTTTTTACTTTTACCAGGGCGGAAAGAAAAAAAAGCAGAGAAGGGCGCGTGCACTTACGACCTTAAAATCGGGGTCATTTCACAGGTCACCTGGCAACAGAAATGCTGGCACAGAGGTCAAATGTAAGCAGAGATGCGCTCGGCAGTTTCGCGAGCCCCCAGGAACATTCCCTCCACACACCGCGCCCCCCACCCTCTGCCCCCCCTTCCTTTTTTTTATTCCTTTTGTGCGCGCGTGTGCGTGCGTGTGCGCACCGTGCCACGGGGCAGGCTAATGTAGGAAAAGGGGGAGATAAGGAATGGCCCAAACAAATAAGCCATGTTAATCGGTCCGTGTCATCTTAATGAGCACAGCATTGTGCAAGGGCAGCCCAGGGTTTATCCGAAGGCTGTTTTTGAGCTCCTGTGTCTGCGATGGGGCCTCCACCCCTCCCTCTCCCCCCGCTTCTTCTCTGTGCACCTCTCGACTCCTCGCTAATTCTTTGTTGAGAGCTGCTAATTTTTTTCTTTTACTGGCTTATCTTTAAAAACAAAACACAAACCCCCTGAAACTAATTGTGGTTACTCTCCGCAACACACTCGGTGAAGGAATGAGTACGGGTTGCTTGATGAAGAATTGCGATGCCCGTGAAAAACATTTGTAGGATATTATTTTTTGGAGATTTGCACGACGTCGTGGAAAAGTGGACGGACGAGTTTTCTGCAGAAGGGGATTTAGCAAACTGGACAGGTTCGGATCGATCATTCGGAATTTTCCAATACACGTGGGCCTAATTTTCTTCCTTTTGATGCATGGCCCAAGAGTTTTGGTGGAGTTTTTTTAGATGCAGTTGCACGCACTTAAGTTGCTGTCTCCATAGAAAGATAAATTCGGAACCACAAGTGTTACTTGAGACCTATTTAGTCATAACAGCAGAATAAACTTAAAATTTCCAGAAAAGTTAAGTTTATTTGGAGAACTTCATTACAAGCAGACAGCTTCCCATTCATGATTCATAACATATTTTTTGGGTTAGGCCACGTAGTGATATGGCCTGAATTCTGTCGTAAGAACCCTCCACCATCCGACATGGTCAAAAAAGTTATAATTGTCAAGTGTGCAAACCTCTTAACGATGCGCCGATAGTAGTAGTAATAATAATAATAACTGTAATTTCAACTCGCTCACTAGGGGCGAGTGGCTCGATTCTCACAACCGAATTTAGCAGCGATTGGAGAACGCAGGGGGTCTGCTACCAACATAACGAGATGAGCCATTTTTGGGGGGAATTCGGTAAATAAAACCAACTCAATATCCCAAGAGCCTCAATGCACTCTCTGGTGAGTACGAGACGGTGGTCGTAAAATAACGCGTCACGAAGCAGTCCTTAAAGAGCCGCATGCGGCTCTGGAGGTTGGCGACCCGTGGGTTAACGCGACGCTTCACTTGAAACTGCGCCAAGATTACTTCGGACAGAGTCCAGGAAGTCGGAAGAACATGCAGGGAAGTCACCCTTGTTGTACACCACGTGACCTTGCAATTCGTTTGGCTGCGTCGGGTGGTGGAGCGTCTTGGCACACGCATTTGTCCACAGCATCACGGGGCTGAAACCAATTGCGCCGATTAAGAATCCTAATATTTAACTGCGAAAACCTACGTGTTTAACTCCTCTGCCAATGAACTCTTGAATAACAGCGGCTTCACACTTCACCATCACCAAAATTTCTGCAGGGCGGCACATGCTAGTTCTCGGCATCTTGTTAAAATCGGGAGCATGCGTTGCCCACGGCGCTTTGTCCATCCCCACTGCTGGGTATCGGTACCCCACCACACCGATCAATCGGTGCCCTAAAGAGTTCACATCCTGGCTGGGGCTTGACTCGGCCCCTTATCTCTCCGGCGTCGATCATGCGAGTTCCGCCGGGCGTTGAAGCCAACAGTGGATGTCTAATGCAAATAACGAACTTACCCCTGCCATGTGAATGTGGATTTTCCATCACCGGCCCAGGGCTGTAAACGGGGAAATGAGCACCAATGACTCGGCCGCTCGTTTTAGCAGGAAATCGTTTTTTTTTCACTTTGTGACTCGTACAGCGCAACGGTGCGAACTCGCGTGGCAGTTGCGGACCTCTAAAGTTCACTGGGGGTGTTGTGGGTGGGCGGTAGTTAAAGACGTTCTTCAGCTTTCATCCACGGCGGCTGAACTTTGCAGTTTGGGTTTCGACTCGCGATGAGAGACGGCGAGCGAGCGAGAGCACAGCCACGCGATGTCACTTGCAAATGAAACACCCTCAATAAATCAATCGCCCTCCTATTATCGCACACAAGACAACAACAAAACAACCCAAGGTGACCCAACATTTTTTCTGACACAGTTCGCGGGGCGATGGAAGGCGCCGCGACGCGCCGCTCGCCGTCTCTCCACAGCCGCGCGCTAAACAAACGCCGCCGTGAATGCGACAGCGCCACGTGAACAACAACTGGACGCCAAGCATCGCCCTGTCAGCCCGCCGACGGCCACATAAATCAGAAACGCGATACCGCCATTATTTTGTCAAATGGAAGCAAAATGGTAAAATGGCCAAAAGCATGCCCGGCATCTGTGCAGGGGGCGGGCGAAGGCTTTTGAGCTCTTGACACAAAACGCCACTTGGGTAATTGCGCCCCGCGTGAGACGGGGGGGGGGGCCCGTCCGTCACTCCTCGCCCCCCCCCCCCCACCACCTCGTGGTGTGGCGGCATCACGCGGGGGAGCAGACGCGAAATGTCTCGGTGCCACGGTGGCTAGGAGATGTTCATTACCTCGCCTGGTACGCAGGAAGTCGTGGGTTCGATCCCCACCCTGACGCATGCTGCTGTACATTTGGAGTTTGCGTGTCTCTCTCCCCGTGGTGGCGTGGAGTTTTTACCCCAAGTTTAGAATCAACATCAGGCGTTTAGAGCATTTGGCTGCCATACATGTCAACGTGATAAGCCACTTCGTTGACCCATCTTGCGTGGCCAAGTCGTTTCTGGAAAAAAAGCTAATAAGCTCAGTGGGCCTTAGCTGGTAAAAGCAAATATAGTTTAGTCGTTAGGACTCTGGCCACCCACTCCCTTGTGTACCATGCCAACTTTGATTATATCTGCTTACCTACCCCCGTGTATAACCAACTACCCGCCAACCTATCTACCCACCTACCTACACAATTAACTGTCCATCCACCTACCTACCAAACCTAACTACTCCTCCTGCTCCTCCATCTCCTCCTGCTCCTCCATCTCCTCCTGCTCCTCCATCTCCTCCTGCTCCGCCATCTCCTCCTGCTCCTCCATCTCCTCCTGCTCCGCCATCTCCTCCTGCTCCTCCATCTCCTCCTGCTCCGCCGGCTCCTCCGGCTCGCCGAGCGCGGCTGGGGAGCTCCGCCGGCGGTGATGGCTGTGGTGGCACCGCGGTGCGACGCGAACCTATCCCAGATGAGCTCTGGGGTGTGGAGAGGAGTAGGGAATGAAGACGCGGGGGGGAGGTGAAGAGAGTGCAGAGGGGGGGGGTAGCAGGAGACGAGCTCGGGGTAGGGGGGAGGTGGTGGTAGTGGTGTGGGGGTCCTTGGGTTGAGAGGGGCGAGGAACGCGGGGAGGATGGAGAGGGGGGGGGGTGAATGGCAGGCGCCGTGGTTTGGGCAACAGTCGTACCGATGTGTGTCGATTGGCCGTGTCACGGCGTTGGCGAATTGAATCGTGCGTTGTATGGGGATCTATTTGCTTGGGCAAATAATGTGGGGATTCATGTGAAGGTGATTGGACTGAACAACAAGGTGAAGGCGCGAGACGGCGCAGAATGGGAAAGATGCGAAGGAGGAGATGGACGCGATCGTTGACTCTCGCGTCCTAACGTGACCGCAATGGTGATCATGTCTACACTTGCTGGGAGTGGAGTGAGAGGGCGCAGGATGAATCGATACATGCCTAAGACTTAATAATGATGACGATGATGTGTATAAGGATGTGTGTCCACCAGGGCTTGCCAGGTGTTGTAGGCGCCGAGTGGCAAGGAGATTGTCAACCTCTCGTACGCATTGGGCTTTCTCTGGGTTCTCCAGTCTTCTACCACGAGAAGTGAAACTCTTAATTAACGTCATCACCCCTCTTGGAGAAGTCTTGACACCGTTCCAAGGTAAATAAAGGGGACATCATTAAATAATCACCAGCATCATCATCGCGTAAGTGACTTGGAGTCTGTAATTGAATCGGCCCATCAATCAAAATGAAGAGTCGTGGCACTGCCGCCCGAGTGGATGAATGGGGCGCGTGAATGAAACCGTTCGTGGGCGACGGCCTCATGGGCGGAGGCGTCGGGCGAGCAGCTGGGCGACTCCGCCCGCCCGCCCACGCGCAGGGGAGGAGGAGGAGGGGGGGGGCTCTCGACGGGGGGGCGTGGGCACTGGCGGTGGGGGGGGCACACGATGGGAGGTGCGGACTACCACCACCACCATCGTCATCATCATCATCATCGTCGTCGTCATGTTTAAATTATCGAGATGAGGAGTCGGCAACGTGGGGCTCTTTAAGGACTGCTGCCTTGTGAAGTCGTTTATCAAGGTCCCCACTGGCTCGTATTCACCACAATGCATTGCGGCTCTTAAAATATATTTTTTACCGAATTCGAAAAAATGTCTCTCATTGTCATTTTGGTCGCCAACCCCCTGGGATAAATGTTAAACGAGTTTCTTCCGAGCCGCTGTTTGTGGTGAGTTTGTCCTTCCAACGCACCTCCGGTTCGCACGGGTGGCTACGTACGGTGCCAGAGAAGTTCTACATACACGTGCATACAAACCTTGAACACTTGTTTCGGGCATTCAGATCGATTACGTTTGTGATGCACAACCCATCCCTGGTACACAGCGTGCGTGGTGATGGAAGACCGTGACAGTTTTTATATTTTATTGTCATTCCCCGACTCGCCAGGAGAAGGCATTCCCGCAAAAATGTGGACTCCACCTGCTCCGTCCGTGTGGGATAGAGCGTTTCTCCCCTCGCACGCGTGGGTTTTCAAAATCAGAATTTTTTTTTTACCGCACGAGCAATCCGATGAGCTATAAAACTCTTGTTCACACGTCCAGTCGGGGCGGGTAAGAACGTTTGATCCTTTCATCCTTTTATCCGGATGCTCCGGTTTCCTTCCACATGTAAGCACTCGTTCATTGTCCGATAACGCGTTGACATATATAGAGGACCGCAAAGCTTGGGAAATCGTTGCTATCGGCTCACTGCGTGGCTGCTGCCTTCACGCTCGTCCGTGGTTCCTCGCACCGCGCAGTATTCGACAGTGAGTGAATACTGCGCAGTGGAATCGCCGTGTTACAAGTTGAACTTACTCATATTACTGAAGATAGAATGTCGCCAAAGGGATTGATCAGCATTGCCCGTGACCTGTTCACTGCTGGATGAATGCCTCCGCACGCTGTCGCCAAGCACGCGTTGGCAGCCAGAGGAGAGAACTCGACAGAGAGGGGGGTTGACCGCCGTGGAGATGAAGCGATGCGGTCCGATCCACTCTTGTGCAGGTGCCAGCTGGATCGCCGCGTCGTGAACCCGCCACAAGTTCGGAATCGATCCGAATATTTATTTATACTGAAATAATCCAATGAGCTATAACCCTATTTGTCACAGGTGGAGGCCTTCGCCTAGCAGTGGATAGACCACAACTGATGGTGATGAAGATTTAAGTATAAAAGCCACGTTGTGGTAACTCACGACGAACCCGCATGTTTAAATCGTTCGAAATGTGAGCCCAAAATTGTAGACCTGCCAACCTATTGCAAAGAAAATACCATAAACACACGAGGCTTAGTGTCTCGAACTTCTGGAACGCTGCTCGACTGGGGCTATGGCTGGGGATTATCGGCATAAGGCACTACCACTAAAGCACAATGGTCCCGCCTACCCGTAGGATAGTGCCCCGTGACTCCCGTCCACAGCTGCCGCGGCAGCTGCGAGTGCCTTGACGCAGACGCGCTAAGTGTCGGGCGATTTAAGTCTCGCAGGGATGAAGGCGGTCATTATCGCGTCGTTGCGCGCCGTGACAAGAGGCCGGCACCCCGGCACGGAATTGCGAAGACGGACGGAGAGACGGGGTCGGCCCGGGGGAGGCGGTTACCCGTCGAGGATGTCGGTGGCGATCGCGCGTGCTGGGAGATGACAACCAGCGCACGCTGCGTTACAAGTCCGGTGTGTGAACCAGCAGCACACCACCACGGCAGCAGCGGCAGCGGTCGTGCTGTTGTTGTTGTTTTGAGGCAAGTGTTACTGATTCATGAGCTTGATAGGTTTTTACCGATATCAATTGGGCTCAAAAGCTTTATTCCAGAGTTTAAAGTTCTGGGTGTAAGATGAATTCAGTGCCAATGAGCCAATGACATGACATATTTATCATCGCTACACGTGAGAGTTCATCTACTACGCTCAAGAAAGGACCAATAATAATAATCATCTTCTTTACCAGCGAACATACGAGCAGGGGAGCCCAACACAGAGGCGAGCTTTTACCAGAGTTATTCAGAGATATTAGAGAGTAATTCATAGACCAGGAGTACAGACCGGGCCATATCATAATCATCATGAGCTTGGTCCATCCACTGCTGGCCAGATCTTTTTCCCGATTGCTGCATCAGCACGCGACTTGTGGCGGCCGGATACGAGAACAAGAAGCCACAAAGTTAAGGACAACGACGTCGGATCGGAAATACAAAAGCGTCAAACGTAACTGCAGAAAACATTTAGATTATCAAGTATGTGCTCATTACGCAGTCAGTAATTTAAAAAATCACGACGCGCATTTTATCTCCAAATATTTTCCAAAAACTATACATAGATAAATAAAAAATAACAAATATAGATACAATCCTAATGATAATGATAACACAACCTATCTGACGGACACAAACTACACGCATTATAGCCACAATACTCTTTGGTTCTATTCGGTAAAGTCACAAAAGCTACAATGAAGAGCAGTTGAAGTAATGCCATTTCAAATTTGAGATCTATTTGTGTTTAACGCGTTGAATGAGCCAGCAAGTGGATATGCACACACATGGCACACGCGTGCCACACGCGAGACACGCATGACACACGCGTGGTGGGGTCACAGCGACCGTCTTTGTGTTGACAGCGCGGCTACCACCACCACCAGCAGCAGCAGCACCGCGAGCGGCGTGTTTATTTTGACAGGAATGCTTCCAGTCGCGACAGCTCCTCCTGCCTCTGCCAGATTTATTTTAGAGAAATGTTTGGCCGGGACAAACACAGAATCGCGTCCCGGGTCTCGTTTGCGAGTGTGGCTGGGGTCACGGAGCGATGTCCCCTCCCCCGCCCTCCCTTGCAAAGCTGCCTACTCCAAAGTGTGCAAGCACAAACCATAGCAATGAGGGTGTCCCCGTGCAATGCGGGTCGTGGCGAGAGTTGTTTTGAACAATACTTCATCATTTGTTAACAACAAAAATACTCGTTGATTCTATTTCACCAGGTAAGGCCCACTGAGCTATATAGATATTTTTCAGAAGCGACCTGGCAATCACAAATGATAGCCCAACGAAGTGGTTTATCGGATGGAAATGTATGGCAGCCAAATAGTCTAAACGCACGTTGATTTTTAAACGTGGAGGGGAAAACCCGGAGGAAAATCCACGCGACCACGGGGAGAGAGACACGCAAACTCCAAATGTACAGGCGTCAGGGTTGGGATCAAACCCGCGACCCCCTGTACACCAGGCGAGGTAGTTAACACCTCGCCTGGGAGTTCGAATCTTGGTCAGTGCGGGTTAGCGAAGGCGGGAGGTGAGTGGGACAGGGCCGTATCTGCTATCCAGGTGCCGCTGAAGTTAGCCGTGGACGGGAATCAAACTCGGGTACACCCTGTGCGCAGTATACAAACAGTATATACGAACTTAAATTCATGCTGCAAATAATTACAACGTTTAAACGAAACCCAATTCCCTCCTCCCCCTCTTCACAGCACGAATGTCGTGACGGTCCCACGTTCCATCCTCAACCAAGCGCGCAAATGACTGCAATCGCCGCCTCTTCTCGTACGGCGTTTGAGAAAAACATACCAAGAACGCGACAGGCTACGACAGTTGTATATCTTTAGTCGATTGTCCGGTGTCAGCCATTCCGCTGATGTGAATAAGGGACGCGGTGTATTTTACGGGTGAATATTCCAATGTTAAAGAGGCGTGCGAGGGAAACTCGTGGCCTGGAGCCACGGAGGCTTCTCGGAGCGCGCTGAGTGATGAGGCCTCCAGCCCCATTGTGCGGTGATAACTGCCTCCTGATGAGAGCGATGGGGCCGGCAACGGGCCACTCGTCTGGTCGCCCACCTAAATGGAAGCTAACGAGGGAAATCCTGGCCTCTGGCGATGGGAGTGGTGGGGGGGGAGATTCAAACCCACCCCCACACACTCCCCCCACTACCCCCCCACTCCACTCAGCGGTGGAGCCGCAGGTCCACCAGCGCCAGAGGCATCTCGACCACCATCCCTCCCCCATCCACAGCCTCCACGTCTGACCCCCCTCCCTCTCTCTCCGCCCCCCCCCCCCCCTCCTTAGCTGCTGGCCGCTATGCACGGACATTGCCCGTGTCGAACACCACCAACGACACTACGACAGTGATTGTTAGTCTGTGGGTCTTTCGGTAAAGCCACGTAGATATGTTTAAAGAAAATAACAAATAAAACTTCGACTTTTCGATCACAACACAAGCGATCGAAACGTCGTAGTTTTTTTTGTTATTTTCTCTTAACATATCTACGTGACTTTACCGAAAGACCCAACGAATATTAAGTGCTGCAGTTACGAAAGCTGTAAGTCAAGACAGTATCATTGTTATTAGCAGTATGAGCTGATGCAGTGGATCATCGACAGAGACCGGTAGAAGTAAATGGTTTTAAGTGCCAGTGGCTCCCAAACAACGGCGCGGCCGAGCATTCGCGTCCTCACGTCACTGTGAGCGTGAAGCCCTCCAACCGGAGCGATCTCTCTATCGTTGTGGATAGTACGTACATGTACAATAGATATTCTCTCATCGTTTGGAATGTTGAAATTTTGCCTTTTGGTGAGACGGTGGTTCTGTGAGTGTGCCAGATGTGTGCCGCAAAAGACGCCACGTGCGTGAACAAACAGAACACATGGACTCGGCCAGATGTTGGTGGAAGCCGTCGCGTTGCGAGCGTGGGGTAGGCAGGGTGTGCATTGCCACCCCCATCCCCCTGGTGGCCAAAGCTACGAATTGGGGCCCCCTTGGTAACAACAACAGTGTAAGAAAATAAAAAGTTACGTAATGATGTGATTATGCAAGAGGAGCTGCGATACGTATCCTGGGTGCGACCGCGCGAGACAAATCAAATATTGGGGCGCCACCTGACCAATTTCCGCACCCGCTGAGCTGACAATGTCCTCACCACGCCACTGTTTGGAAGAGATGGGCGTTCTCACAGGTTACCCCACCGCCGAAACCGTGGGGGTGTGGACCCATCTCGTCCCGCGCGACGAGATGGAATGGAACCGACGGAGCCGCGCTATTGCAAGTCTGGCGGAGTGGCTCGCCGTCACCGCCACCGCAGCTGCCGTGGCAATATGGAGCACAAGTGAAGCAAAACCATCCGAATCAGAAGTTCACTTCCCATCGAGTAAAGCCCGTAGAGCTAAGGATCTCATTTTCAAGGGTGACTCGGCATTTCACGGTTACATTAAAAAAAATCAAAACGAACACTGACTTATAGCTAAAAATGTGTACGCAATTACAGGATTTATAACAGGCCAAAGGCATTTTTTTTAGCAGAGCCCATTATTGAGAGGAGAGAGATAATTAACTCGTCTCTGCTACTTTGCGACTGTCTCCCCCCATGAAGTGTCGATTTGGATGTCAACCACCGAGTAGCCGGTAGCATTATATACACCGCTTTTCCTGCTGTATAAACAAACAAAAACATCCTATTACCTCCTCCCCTCTTCTTTAAACTTTCTACATGTGCATCTAACACCCCACACCCACCCTCCATACTTGTACGGCGTCCTGAAATGCAGTCGCAGTTGGAACCTGTGAGCTATAGGATCCTGTTTGTAGGGTTTGGGATTCCTGTGGGATTGTGTTTTAGCGTAAGGACAACCTCTCTGGCCCCTCGGTTTTTGGTCACCTGGGCCAAGGCAGAAAATCGCTCCCAACCAACCCCCGCGTTTGTCTCTCTCGCTCGCTCGCTTGCTCTCTCCGCATTCCAACTCCACAGCCGCCCTCCGTCCCCTCCCCCACTCGCTCGCACAGCAGCCACCACTCAACACCCGCGGTGCCTACGACGTGGCCCAGCCGTCGTGGCCCAGCGGTCGCAGGTGAGCGCACCCGCGCTTCCACTCGAGCGGCCGCTCTGATTACGGCCGCGCGGTTTGTCATCACCCCGCCTCGGCACTGATCGCGCTGGCTGCTTCGCTCACAGCGGACGTTGAAAGGTCGCCCCGTGTCGTCAGCGGGCACCAAATTGCAATCGAATTGCAGCGCTGCCTATGTCAACCCCCCTCCCCATGAATGGAAGTGGCCGAACAGCCCCCTTTGCAGAACCTTCCTGAAGTAACTCTTGAGTCGGCGAGGCTTTCGTGAGTACGCTCATCAAGACACACGTGTGTACGCGCTCGCAGATTCCCCCTTCGCGTCAACGACAAAGATCCCCCCGTTAGCGAGCATCTATGACGGCCGGCACGGCACACGAGGGGGTGGGTGGGCCAACGCCACGCCCGGCCGCCTTTGTCTCCCCAGTGGCGATGTTTACACATAGCACCAGGTACTCATTTGAGGTTGAGTCGACCTAGGGGAGGCCCAGGACCGGTTTAAAATAATCGTCACCTGGTGTTGGCTGTGAGCGGGAATCGAACTCGGGTAGCCAGGTTCGTTGCGCAGCGCGCTAACTGCTAAACCACCGCTCCCCACTTTTACACACGCACACACACACACACAGTGACACACACGCACACACACACTCTCATGTTCCACCTACACGGACCCGCAAACAGGCGGCAACTTCGGGTCTCCAGAAATTACCAACAGATGGTGTCAGAGCTTGGGCCAGGAAGAGATGAAATCTGGAGCTGGTTCGTGCCATCTGATAACAGCGGGCACACTCTTCAAACCCCTTCAAGCCGCTGCGATCGATCTCTTATCTCCGCTCACTGATCGGGATCAAGGAATGTCATCACCTCTCGCGAGGCAGCTGCCTCTTCAGCTATTGAAAACTTGCGTCCCCAAATGCATCCCATGTGTAGGCTGGTCACCAATTGTTCAAAGGTGAAAATGGTCAAGTTATTGTGTTAAATCGGACACCCATCTATATATACACACACAAGGCTGAAGTCTCCCCGTACATCACGTGACTTACGTGTGGCCAAGCCCACTCTGACCCCCCCCCACCCCCCTCTGAAAACAGACGCCACTCATCCGTACAGCTCCCTTCTACTCTCTCCTCTCTCTCCCCCCGGTGTCGCCCTCTCATCACCCCGACATCCCAGCCCCGTCCTTGCTTCTCTCCTCCCCAGCCCGGCACTCCTCCTGCTTTCTTCCTGCCGCTCACCTTGAGACGCAATCCTCTCTGTCCGTCTTGGGGACTTCCGTCCCGGCATGGAAGACAAAGATCCCCCCCCTTCCCCCCCCCCGTTGTAGGGGCAAGTGCTGTTAGCGAGCAGCCTGTGATGAAGGCCAGAACGGCACACGAGGGGGTGATGTGGCCGCGAACACCACGCCCAGCCGCCTTTGTCTCCCCAATGTCGATGTTTCCCATTCCCCTGCATGTTGCCTCCCTGTCGGCCCGTTGCATAACTGACTCGACTCCCCTTCCCGTGGCGTGCTACTGGTGAAGAGATGGCCAGTATCGTCCTCCACCACGGTGCACAGCAGTTTGCTAACCAGGCTCGAACCTGCTTAGCTCGCACGGTCCGGGCGAGATCGGGGGCGTTCGTTGTGAGTTGGGTTCGAGTCCTAACCACGGCTAACAGCAGTGACGATGAGTATCTGATTCTGCCCAAGGCTAGCTCTAGGTAGTCTCGGCCTTAACTGTGTACCCGGTGAAGATGTCTCTTTGTCTGTTTAGTTTCCTGCCATCGGTTTTTTTCCTTATTATTATTCTACATATTCTTTGGGTCTTTCGGTAAAGCCACGTTCATAGAAGGATAAAACATCACGACGTTTCGATCGTAACACATCACCTGATGACGATTGCTTGTGTTGTGTCGCGATCGAAACGTCGTGATATTTGTATTATTTTTTCTATCTACGTGCCTTTACCGAAAGACCCAAAGAATATGAATCCCTGCAATCACGAAAGCTTTAAGTCAAAATTTATTATTCTAGAGTTGATCAATAGAATTGTGTTGGAAATCAACAAATGCAGGCAACTGTAGACAACTCTGTTCGCTGGGTGGCTGAGGGCATCTGGTCGTGTTAGGGAGTCACGGTGGAAAGATGTTAATGATTTCACCTGTGTACAGGAGGTCGTGGGTTCGATCCATGACGATGCCTGTATTTTTGAAGTTTGCAGGTTCTCCCCGTGGTCCCGTAGACTTTTCTCCGGGGCCTCCGCTTTTTCCCTCCCCATTGAGAGCCAACGCGCGTTTAGAGGATTTGATTGCAGAACATTTCCACGCGATAAGCCGCTTCGTTGAGCTGCCATCATTTGTGGCCAGGTCGCTTCTTGAAAAAGATTTGCATAGCTCCAGCGGGTCTTACCTGGTAAAATAAATATAATTTAGTGTGTGTGCAGTGTGTATGCGCTGCATATGTGATGCGTGTGCACTGGCTCTATTAGAACAGTGAGCAGTGGCAGCTTGCGCGAGTTCAATGTTTCGTGGCATTTGTGTGGGAAGTAAGCCTGGACGTCATTTGTTGTGCATATTTAATTTCGCTTCTTTCGTCTGCGAATAGCGTCAAGTTGTGTCTATGTGTGCGATTGCTTTGTACAAGGAATCAACGCGCGGGCACGTACGAGTGTTATGCATCGTGAGCATACGAATCCGTTTTTGTCAATGCATCATTTACACCCGAAACGAATAATGATACATTATAGAGTAATGTCATTTGTCTCCTAAAGTGACAAATAATACTTGCAATTACGTTATCCGGGCTGTAAACTAAATTGTCTGCATTTTGCGAAGCTGCTTTAACGGCTGAGACCTTCGATTCATACTCCGAGTCTCAGATGAGAGGCTCTGGCTCCGTGTCTCTGAGCTGGCCCCAGAGTCGGCGCCTGCAGTGACATGAGCGATGACGTGGCGCCCTCTGGTGCCCATGCGGTGACTGGCAGAGAGTGGCGCTCATGTGCCACTTACAGTTGACACGTGGTGATGACGATATTGTGATGACGATGTTGTGATGATGCTGATGTTGTGATGATGATATTGTGATGACGATGTTGTGATGACGATGTTGTGATGATGATGTTGTGATGATGATGTTGTGATGATGATGTTGTGATGATGATGATGTGATGATGATGTTGTGATGTTGATGTTCACAACGAACCATAGCTGCACCCGTCAATCAGCCTGGTTTGACACTTTTGAGCTGTAGCTGACACCCCCGGGGCTAGGGGCATTCTAATGATTTGTCCATCTTGTGAGTGGTGGGTGGTTTTTGACGATATAAGCGATTAAAACCAGGAACCTCGTGGGACCTCCGTTGCCAGTATCAAAATGTAAGAATAGGCTTCACCCTTTATGGCAATAAAACAGTCGAGTAAAGATGTTAAAAAACCAGGTTTCTGTTTGGTGTTTTAACATCTTAAGACAACTGTTTTATTGCCAGAAAGGGTTAAACCTATTCTTATAACGAGGACTCTATTGCTTTATTGTTAACATTGTGGTGGATTGCAGTACACCTTTAATTTGGAAGAGGCTCTCTCCACTGCTGGATAACAGAGGTAATTTCTACGGACATTAGGACCCACCAACATCAATCCCTCACATCACAACAGAAAACGTCCAATATCCGACCATCACCTATCCTGACCAATAAACCGCCCAAACCCAGCGCAGTGCGTGTGCACAGAGGAGCCAACTAATTATGTCGATGTTCACATATCTGACCTTGCCACATGTCCGCCTATTGCCTCACTCCCTGGCTAGTTGGACATTCGACGTTCTGCTGTTATTGGGGATTCCCGCACTGCTGACTCGGCAAGATCTCGGCCCTCTGTTGTTGTAACGGCTGTGCGAGGTGCGAGCTTCTCCAGTTGATGTTTTTTTTATTTTACCAGGTACGACCCACTATCACAAATGATAGCTCAACGAAGTGGCTTATCACGTGGACATTTATAGCAGCCAAATACTGTGAACGCGTGTTTCTAAATGTGGAGGGAAAAACCGGAGGACCCAGAGAAAAATCCACGCGACCATGGGGAGAGACACGCAGACTCCAGATATACAGCAGGCGTCAGGGTTTGGATCGAACCCACGTCCTCCTGCATACCAGAAGAGGCAGTTAGCATCATCTCAATTCGCCCAGCAGCTCTTACGTTACATAACAGCAATAATCATCATGATTTGCACCCGATGTGTTAATTCACTGCTGGATGAAGGCCTCCCAATGCCTTTTTGGTCATGGAGCTTGTGTGACCATACTTCACCACGCTGGTGTCAGCGCAGATTGGTCGGTAGTGGGGCGAGAGTCCCAAGAGCGGTGGTGAGAGATACGGCTGGGAATCCAACTCAGGTCACTCGTTTCGTGGTGCTTTATTTGACACTTTTTTCTGTAATTAAATCCCCCAGCTCACAAGGAACGTGACGACGAAGCTGAGACCGTCCCTCGCGTCGCGAGGGTTAAAGTCGGCACAAAGCGCCCGCTAATTACACCGCACCAGCATCGCCATGCGTGCGGGTGCGCGCTCTGGCTTTTAGTGGCCGCGTCCCGGAGTAATGGGAGGCAATAAAGAGAGGATTTATCCATTGAGCGCGGGGCTTACAGCGCCCACTGGGTCATAGAGAAGTCCCCGGCACCACGCGGGGGAGAAGACGCCGCCTCCTACCCCTCGCATAATCCGCCACGGACAGCGGCCGCCGAGCTGCTGCTGCCTGTAGGTGCTGCCCGTACGTGCTACCTGTAGGAGCTGTCTGTAGGTTCTGTCTGTATGTGCTGCCTGTATGTGCTGCCTGTAGGAGCTGTCTGTATGTGCTGCCTGTAGGAGCTGTCTGTAGGTGCTACCTGTATGTGCTGCCTGTATGTGCTGCCTGTAGGAGCTGTCTGTAGGAGCTGTCTGTAGGTGCTGCCTGTAAGAGCTGTCTGTAGGTGCTGCCTTCCTCACGACTCGTGTTGCCACCTCACACACATGGGTGGTTACTCAACACGGCTGTATGCGTGCGTATGTTGCGGGGAGCGGTGGCGCAGCAGTTAGCGCGCTGCACTAGGAACCCCCGCGACCCGAGTTCGACTCCAGCTCATGGCCACGAACACCTGTGACGACTATCTGAACCGGTCCAAGGTCTTCCCTAGGTCGACTCAGCCTCAAATCAGTACCTGGTACGGTGTGAAGTAAACATCGCCACTAGGGAAACAGAGTCGACCGGGCGTGGTGCTGGCCACCAACCCCCTCGGCCTTTATAGGTGCTCGCTAACAGCACTTGCTCCAACAGTCCCTAAAGGCTATAGCGGGGATCTTTGTATGTACGTTGAACTTCTTTCGCATCGTACGTAGCCAACCGTGCTCATCGGAGGTGCGAAAGGCTGCCCACCTGTCCGGGCTTTCCCAGGATTGTCCTCTTATTTTTGTTTTAGATGTCCTAGCGCATAAAAGTCACCGGCTTTGTCAGTTATGATGATGATGATAGTGATAATACAGTACACTGCTTAAGATCATGTATTTCACGAAGTACTACTCCGCCCTGCTGGTTTTGTGAGATTGTTATTCTGTCCCAGTTATTATACCTCATAGATGGCTACCTGATTCCTAAATACGCCCTGTATGTTGTTGGGCATTTGATGGATTTTATTACGAAACTACATTTTTATTATGTTATACAATTATTGAAATATATTTGTATTTTATGCAGTTTAACCTAGCCACCGTGATGTTGATGACAGAGAGACACGCAAACTCCAAATATACAATGTGCATCAGGGTCGGTATTGAACCCACGACCTCCCGTATACCAGGCGAGGGAGTTAACATCTCCTAGCCACCGTGGTGCCCAGTTTACTTCAGTTTAGAATGTTCTCATCCTGCTCCTTTCACCGAGCACGTGTGCAACAATACCGGCCAACCAAATAAAAACAACATTTAATAAAGAGCTCGCCGACATGGCTCTATTCAACAATAAACGAACGGGCTTCACGAGATTGAACTCTGCAAAATGTCGCTTAGCGATGAAAATCCCGTGTATGTGCATGCACACACACGTGCGTGCGCGTGTGTATGTGTGTGTGTGTGGTGCGTGTGGTGTTTAGGCATGAGCGCACAAAAGGCACGGTTGCTCAGAACCAGATTCTCCGATGGCATCAATAATCGCGGATTTGTCCTCCTTTGATGCTGAGTTGGACGTGCCGCCCGGCCGGCGCGCGTGCGCGCGCGTTCTACCCGGAGACCATCCCGAGGCACGGCCAGTTTGCGGACCTAATAACCAAGGGATAATCCCTTCTTGCCGGGTGTACCTTTGAACTGGGACGCACCCACACTTTGATTTTGTAAAAGCACACGACGATAAATGAGCCACAGCAAACGTGCAATGGTAAAACAACCCACCCCATAAAGAGAGATGGTTCTCCTCTGCTTATCCGGGCCCGTACTGGTTTGGTGCGGGGTTGCTGTGTGTGTGTGGTCATCGAATCCGTTGTAAGTGGCGGTTCGGATAAAAAAAAGACACAAAACCAGAGCGATTGTGGGGCTAGATGGTTGTGGGTGTGCCACTCTTTAACTACGGCCAAGGCGTAATTATTTTCTTCTCGGGGCACAAAGGACGCAGATAAATCCCATTCATATTCTCTTCCCGAAGCCACACGACCACGTGTTTTCACAACTCGCCTCCCGACTATTTCTCACGCGAGCTTTCACTGCCGATGCGCTCTTGTTGCGCTCCCCCGTCACCCGTGCGTTCCATCAACACGGGGCAGGCGGCTTATTGACTGTAATCGCCCGCTTCAAAGTTGTGCTGTTTTGCCACCACAACAATGTATGATGAGAGTAGAATCGTCACGTGGTTTTTATTAACACATCAAAGCCGTATTCTGAGCGGCTTTTCGAAGTTGCCGTTGTTAAACTAATTATTTGGTGGTGGTGGTGGTGTTGCTGCGTTGGCAGTAGTGGTGGTGGCAGTGGTGCACGAATAACACGACTCGTAGCAAAGTGATATCCTTCACATATGACAAGTCATATTAAGAAAGGCCTTTGCCAAAAAAACGTCACCTATTAAATATATTTTTTATTGTTAAGACCACGGTGAAATTGATGAATGTGAGGTTGGTGTTCTTTGCTGTTGTGTTCGAGTAGACATGTTTTTTGTTGGCCTGAGCTGCTCGGCTCCCAGGACATGGAAGTATTTCCATGGTACCTTGAATCCATGTGTGCGCAGCTTTGAGTGTATTGTCCTGCCGATTTATCAACAATAATTGCAAACTCGGACAAGGCAGCAAAAGCAACAACACGTACTGGCCGAGACCACACCAAGACCACGCGCAGCAGTCCCTCAATAACATCGCACATTACAATTGAACAATCGATACGGCACGGATGAAGATCAAAGTTGCACGTTGGCACATGTGGTTGTCTCCAGCACTAATCTTCTCCTGCAGGGTATTTTTCGAAGGAAGATTCACGATGCTAAGGGACAAAACGAGTTTGTTCCAAAACGTTGGTGCTGCAACTGAAAAACAAGGCGTGATTATGTTCTAAATGTGTTAAAGTTGTTCATGTTGTGTTGGGACTACTCTTGAGCATGAACACCCACAAAGGCATTCACATTCTTATCATTATACAACAGCTTAAACCACACGTTGGATAACATTAGACTCTTCCTACAACTAGTAGTAGACTTCTGAAAATTAAGTTAATACCACAGTGGGCTTTGCCTGGTAGGATGGGGATTGTTTAGTTGCATTTGTTTGTGTTTGGACGATTTGTTTACTTTGTACTTTGCACTCAGATCGTGCTGTTGTATTGTTTGTTGTTGTAACGTTCTTATCCCGTGCCCCTACTGGACATCTTTGAAAAAAAGAGCTTCATGGCTCATCGGATTCCTCCGGCACTATAAATAAATATTATGATTCTGAATGCGACAACAAACTCCATTGTGTCTAAGGCTATATGCGCTTTATTTACACGCTTTAGCTACACACACATCTCAGAGGATTTTCTAGCACTGTTTTCTGCTTTGTGTTTAAGCAGTGTTTATTTATGTTTCGTTTATCCTGTTCGCAGTGACTTCTGGCGTGAGTTCTGCGTTTGGCCCCTTTAGCTTGGACGGCCTCTCGCCACGGTGTCCGGTAACCACCATCACTGCCCACAGATTTTGGACCGTGGTCATCCTCGGCGCGGTGCCAGCTGCTCAGCTCGGTGGGCCTTGCCTGCTGGAATAAAAGTCCCGAGTGTGAAATAGTATTAGGTTTTTTTTGCGGTCGACAGGATTTCGTCTTAATTAGGAGGCATACAAGAGAACATTCAGTTGGAGATGTACGTGGAAGAGAGGCCGCAAAATTGGACCGCGAAAGAATGAACGGGCCAAACAAATCCTGAATTGGACTCAAACTTTAAGTCTTAATTACCGGGCCTAGGAAGCAGAGAAGACAAGACTATCAGATGGCATTGTCCGTGGACCCACAAACAAACAGACATTTGTTTGTGTTGGGATGAGATGGTGCGTTGATAGGGATTGTCAAACACCGGGTGGGAGGGTGGTGGTGTGGTGGTGTGGGGGTGGTGTGGGGGTGGTGTGGTTGTGGTGTGGTTGTGGTGTGGTGGTGTGATGGTGGTGGTGGGGTGGTGTGGTTGTGGTGTGGGGGTGGTGTGGTTGTGGTGTGGTGATGGTGATGGTGGTGTGTGGGTGGTGTGGTGGTGGTGTGGTGGTGGTGGTGGTGTGGCGGTGTGGTGTGGTGTAGGGGTGTGGTGGTGGGAGGGTGGTGGTGTGGTGGTGGTGTGGTGGTGGGGGTGGTGTGGTGGTGGTGGTGATGTAGGGGTTGGTAGTGTGGTGGTGGGAGGGTGGTGGTGTAGTGGTCGGTGGGTGGTTGGTGGTGTCAGGGTGGTGGCGTGGGGGTGGTGTGGTGGTGGTGTGGGGGGTGGTGGTGTGGGGGTGGTGGTGTGGTGGTGGTGGTGGTGGTGTGGGGGTGGTGGTGTGGGGGTGGTGGTGTGGGGGTGGTGGTGGTGTGGGGGTGGTGGTGGTGTGGGGGAAGCCCCCGGTTGGTATGGGACGCCCTGGTGGTGTGGGTGCCACTTCCCCGCGCCGGTGAAGTGGCCCTCTCGTGCCCTCTCGTGCCCTCTCGTGCCATCTCGTGCCCATCTCGCGGCGCCTGCGCCTGCTGTGACCGCGCAGGCGCGAGTTGCCTCCACCGCTTTGTCCTAAGCCAGCTGACCTTAATGAGCTAAGTGGCATGTTAATTGCCGAGGAATTAAGTCCTTAATGGGCGGTGAAATGGGATTTAGGATCTGGCGGTTGTGGGCGGGGGGGGGGAGCGGAGAGACGCGCGCGCTGGTTGCCCGGGATAAGCTGTGCGGCTGACAGATGGCACCTTACTAGGGCAGACTTATTTTTTTTTGGTGAGCCTTAATGATCGTCGCGGGAGGGGAGAGGCGCGCAGACTTGGCCTGCCGCTCTCCACCTCGTTCGCTCCGAGCGGTGACGAGGGTTGCCGCAGCTCCCGCCCGTCAACTCGGCAGCGCCGCCGATCGCCAGGCCGTGTCTCCGGCAGCCTTGGCAAGCCAGCAGAGACGGAGCCATCGCATCATCAACGAACAAACACACGTGTCGTCGCCGTGTCAACCTGCAACGCCGCGGCAGTGTTCGCTCCCCGCTCTCGTCGCGAGAGGGAACGACCCGAGGGGCGCACCTGGAGGAGGAGGAGGAGGTGGAACCACAGACGAGTAGCGGGAAGGCAGCAGCAGCAGCAGCCACTCAATGAGCCCACGCCAACCATTGCCCAAGCTCTGCGATCCTCAAGCTACGTGGTCATACATATGTGAAGGCGTCGTCGGCCAGTTAGTGAGTGTTTACATGCGAGACGAAACCGGGGAACCCGGAGACAGCCCACGGATGCGAGGGGGGAACGCTCTCTCCCAGAACAGACGGGGCGAGTGGAGTTCCATGTGTTGTCTGTACCGCCATCTCCTGGCGAGACAAGGTATGGCACACATCGACGCCAATGGGAATGGAGTTATCCACCAACCCTCGCTGCTGGCTCCACAGTGCTGGAGTACATGCCACGTGCCTAGCCACCACCACCACCGCTCCCATCAGCCGCATCAGCCGCATCAGCCACAAAAAACGGTTAAGTCCATCAGCCCATGAGATATTGGGAGTGAATGATAAATATGCGTTTCGATAAGTAGTTAGTTATTATTTAGTTATTGTATTTAGTTATTAGGTGGGGAGCAGTAGTGTAGCGGATAGCGCGCTACGCTACGAACCCAGCGACTCGAGTTCATTTCCCGCTCAAGGCCAACACCTCCTGGGCCTCCCCTAGATCGACTCAGCCTAAAACGAGCACCTGGTGCGGTGTATAAAGTCATCGCCACTGGGGAGACAAAGGCGGCCGGACGTGGTGCTGGCCACCCACCCCCTTGTGTGCCGTGCGGGCCTTCATAGGTGCTCACAAACAGCACTTGCCCCAACAGTCTGTTAAGGCTACACGGGGGATCTTTGCCTTTATTAGTTACTATGGTTTGCGCCCCACATTCCGCCTAGGCGCTGCACGGTGAGTGTTGCTGTACCGCGCTGAAGCGGTGTTCACTTAACAGCAGTCGGCCCAGCAGCGCCTATGATTCCCGGGTCGCTTTTCTCAGGAGCCTCCCGCCATGTGGCCTTATTTGGTCAAATGCCATCGACGAGAGGTTTGGGCTTCACTCGCGCTGGGCGCGGAGTGCGACCCGCAGGAGGGCGTCTCGCGTGAAGGTTCGCAACAGGCGTGCTCACAGACCACCACCACCACCACTCTCTGTGTGTGTGTGTGCTGCCGTCTGCCGGAATTCGTTGCGGCCGCCCTGCAGGATTTGGGAGTTGGAAAATTCTGCTTTGTAGCACCTAGCCCCTGTCTCCAAAGCAATGGACCACAGTGGGAATCGCAGAATCACAGCGAACCCAACGCTTTATCTGTGCCTGTTATTCTGACACCGGTGGTCAAATCCATACAGTGATAGCCAATATTTTCATGGAGAAATTTGAATCAGACGCCATCCAGACTTCCACCCTCAGACCTTCCCTGTGAAAGAGATATGTAGACGACACTTTCGTCATTTGGCCACATGGCCTCCCAGCTTTGAACCTTTTCCTAGACTACATTAATTCCAGACACCCCGCCATCAAATTCACCATGGAAGTTGAGAAAGATGGCAAGCTGCCATTCTTGGATGTTCTATTTGAGAGGAGACCTGATGGCTCATTGGGACATTGTCTACAGGAAACCCACCCACACAGATTCCTACTTGAAACTTGATTCCCACCACCACCCGACGCAAAAGAATTATCTCATCAAACGTTATACCACAGGGCTCATTGCATTTCGGACCAACACTACTTGACCAGTTAATTAAAACATGTACATCTGACCCTCAAAAGGAATGGATACTCTGACCGTACCATCCGCCAAGCTGTTTCTCCCTCCATACAGAAACAACCACTTGATACTCCGATCAAAACCATCACACTACCATATATAGCAGGCGTAACTAAAAAGATCTCCAAAATTATAAACAAACACAAGATCCTGGTCCGGTTCAATACAGTACACAAAATCCGTGATCTGATCCCTTCCGTGAAGGATGGCATTCCTGACTTACAGTACCCCGGAGTTTACAAATTGATCTGCACCTGTGGTGACTGCTATATCGGGGAGACGAAACGACATGTCTCTGACCGAATTCGCGAGCACAATTCAGATTTGAAACACGGCAGAACGAATTCTTCTGCCGTAGCTGATCACTATTACAATGCTGTGGGTGATCACGATATAATTTTATCCGATACCAAAGTTATTTGCAAACCCACGGGTTTCTATCAGAGATTTGTTCACGAGGCAATTCAGATTTACAAAAACAGACACAATTTCAACCGAGAAGATGGTTTCAAATTAGGCAACTATTGGAAAAATGTTCTAAATCGAACCAAACGTTAAAGTAAGTTTTAATGGTACAGTATGTTTATTCAATTAGTGGCATCCCAAACTCTCACGGTGGTGCTAATGTCTTTTTATGCTAACTCCAAGCTTGCACAGCTTTACATTTTATGCTAATTCCTTTGTCAAGGCGTTTTTTTCTGTTTACCCCCTCACAGCTTAAAGGAGGCGACCTGCGCTTGACTTTCTTCACTCCAACGCTGTCCTCTGGACAGTTTGGTCCCTTCACCTGATGAAGGCCACTTGTGTTGTGGCCGAAACGTCGTGGTTTTTGTTGTTTTGTGACTTTACCGAATAGAACCAAAGAGTACAGGCTAATTTGTGTTTATATATATACAATGGATGTGCGCTATGCAATATGTTTCTTAATATTTTATTTAAATCCACTGTGTCATTATGGGACACACGCACATTTGTAAACAGTTGTGGATTATGGAAACAAAGACAGGAATCTGAAACTTCGTTCGTTGACTGAGACACGTGAGTGGGTCGGGGCAGGACGCGTCCCGGTCACGGTGGAGGGCCGACGGATGCGACCGGGCAAGGAATGACAGCCGCAAGAAGGGAAGAGAAATGAAGCGGAGCACGCGGATCTGGGTGAAAATACAAAGCAGAGACATCGCGTTGCTTTGTGTAGGAAAGTAGGCGGGCTTGGGTCGGGGCCACACGAGAAGGGATGAGTGTTTATTGGACGAGACGAGTGATGGAACGGCAGCTAAAGGAGAGATCACAGCCGAGAGTGGCTTCTATGGAGATGGCGGAATGGCGATAGCATGGGGGCGATCCACCACCACCGCCACCACCAACACCAACACCGCCACCACCACCAACAACACCAACATCGTCACCACCACCGCCACCAACACCGCCAACACCACCAACACCACCACCAACACCACCATCACCGCCATCACCACCACAGCCACCACCACCACCGCCACCACCAACACCACCACCAACACCACCACCTCCAACACCACCAACAACACCACCAAGACCACCAACACCGCCACCACCACCAACACCACCAACACCACTACCAACACCGCCACCACCAACGCCACCACCACCAACACCGCCACCACCAACACCACCACCACCACCACCAACACCACCGCCACCATTACCACCACCAACAACACCACCGCCACCACCACCACCAACACCACCACCACCACAAACACCACCAACACCACCACCAACACCACCACCAACACCACCAACACCACCACCACCAACACCACCACCAACACCACCGCCACCACCAACACCACCACCACCAACACCACCACCTCCAACACCACCAACACCGCCACCACCAACACCGCCACCACCAACACCACCAACACCACCACCACCAACACCGCTACCACCAACACCAACACCATCACAACCAACACCGCCACCACCAACACCACCACCGCCACCAACACCACCAACACCACCACGAACACCACCAACACCACCGCCACCAACACCACCACCACCAACACCACCACCACCAACACCACCAAAACCACCGCCACCACCACCAACACCACCACCACCAACACCACCAACACCAACACCACCAACACCACCACCACCAACACCACCACCACCAACACTGCCACCACCACCAACACCACCACTACCAACACCACCAACATCACCACCACCGCCACCACCAACACCACCAACACCACCACCTCCAACACCACCAACACCGCCACCACCAACAACGCCACCACCAACACAAACACCACCACCAACACCTCCAACACCGCCACCACCAACACCAACACCACCACCGCCACCAACACCACCAACACCACCACCACCGCCACCACCGCCACCAACACCACCACCAACACCACCGCCACCACCACCACCGCCACCAACACCACCAACATTGCCACCAACACCACCACCAACACCACCACCGCCACCACCAACACCAACACCACCACCAACACCACCAACACCACCACCAACACCACCAACACCACCACCGCCAACACCACCGCCAACACCACCACCGCCACCACCAACACCACCGCCACCACCACCAACACCACCGCCAACACCACCACCAACACCACCACCACCGCCACCAACACCACCAACACCACCGCCACCACCACCACCAACACCACCACCACCAACACCACCAACACCACCAATACCACCACCAATACCACCACCAACACCACCAACACCACCGCCACCACCGCCACCAACACCACCACCAACACCACCACCACCAACATTGCCACCAACACCACCAACACCAACACCGCCACCACCACCACCACCAACACCACCACCAACACCACCAACACCACCACCAACACCACCAACACCACCACCGCCAACACCACCACCAACACCACCATCAACACCACCAACACCACCAACACCACCACCGCCAACACCACCACCAACACCACCAACACCACCACCACCAACACCACCACCAACACCACCAACACCACCACCAACACCACCAACACCACCACCAACACCACCAACACCACCACCGCCAACACCACCACCAACACCACCATCAACACCACCAACACCACCAACACCACCACCGCCAACACCAACACCACCATCAACACCACCACCAACACCACCAACACCACCACCACCACCACACGCGCCGCTCTCTCGTCTCCTCTCGCGTCGCCCGGCTTACGAGGATGGGGGTGGGGGTTGGGGGGGACAGAGAAAATAAAAAAAAGTTTCAAGGGAGGGGGGAGGGAGGTGGAACACAAAACATAAACCCGGGCGAGAAATCAAGGGACAATGAAGTGAAAGAGTCTTCGGTGGCTGAATTAAGCGGTGATCCGTCCATCAGCGGCTTAGCGCGAGCTCTCTTTACCATGAAAATGGTGTTTTGGGTGACTCGGTGGAACGCTTGGAAGGGAGGAGAGGGAGGGAGGAGAGGGATCCAGGGTGTGTGGGCTGGAGTTCCGCCACGCGCGGCTGACCCACGCCGTGCCGGCCTTCAAGGAGCAGTGGGCGCTGGAGGAGGCCGTGTGCTCGGTGGCAGATGACGGTAGAGAGCTCTGCGTGCAGATCTGAGCTACCCGTCGGAGGCCGTTTGACTGTGAGGAGGACTACGTGCAGATGCAGCACTTGTCGTAGTTATTGAAAAGAGAGCGAGAGAGAGAGCGACATGGGTAGGAAGAGGGGGTAGAGAGAGAGAGGGGGGCAGAGAGGGGGGTATAGAGAGAGGGAAAGGGGGGGGGGGGGTTACATAAAGCAAAGCATAAAAAACAAAAAACCGAAATGATGAACGAAGCAAAGTGTCGACTACACCGAGCATCTTCCTGTTTCCTCTGATCGTAAAAAAAGAGAGGGAGGGAGGGGAGCGAGGGAGGGAGGGGAGGAGAGGGAGGGGAAGAAGGGAGGTAGGGAGGGGGGAGGAAGTGAGGGAGGGGAGGGGAGGGAGGGGAGGGAGGTAGGGAGGGGGGGAGGGAAGGGAGGGGGGAGAAGAGGGGGGGAGGGAGGAAGGGGAGGGAGGGGGGGAGGGAGGGAGGGGAGGGAGGGAGGGCAGTGGTTGGAGCGGTGACGGTTGTGGCCGCTGTGGTTGTGGTGATTGAGATTTTGAACGTTGAGCTTTGCGGGTTTTGATTGAGTTTTTTTGTTTCTGGAGTGGCGTTGCAGAAAAGGGATCATCGTTGTCACTAGTATTAATGGCCTTCAAATGTCGGGCAGTTCGCGAGCATTGGTTGAAGCAAAATGTGACTGTTGATGCGACACTGAATGTCAAAATCGGTCCAGAGCTTGCTTGTATCGAGCCAAAGTTGATGAAGAGATGGACTCCCTCCCCCAGAGGCCTGTGCAGCCAATGGGTTGCGTAACAAATAACTTTTGTTTCGTGTGGAGAGACGACCACGGGAAGTTGGCATTGCGTCCGCTTATTTGTATTGTTGCTGATAGTTTCCACAGAGACGCGCGCTGATTGTCGCTTGCAACGATAACGGAAGTTGCGAGTAGTAATGAAAGACGGACAGAGACGGACCGACGCGTGAGGAAGAGGTGAAACATCGACAGGGCACTAGTGGCAGACAAACAGAGCAGGACAATCGAGATATACACACATGCAGGACAAGACAGACAGATGTCCAGACGGAATAGACGAATGGAAGTACAAAAACACCCAACAGAACAGACATAAAAGCTGGACAGAAGACGACAGAGGCAGACAGATACGGCGGGCGGGCGGGTGGAGGAGGCGGAGTAAGATTGAAGGCAGTCAGACAAGGAGGGCCGTGCGCTGGCCAAGTGAAAAGGCCCACGTGACCCACGCGGGCCGCGGGATTTACGGATTTACGGCCCTCCCCAGACACGCGGAGCAAAGGCGAAGCGCGGAGAGCGGGGCTTGTAAAACAAGCCGGGAGCGTGTCCCGGCAAATTCCTTCCATTCAAGGCCACGGCAGCCAGCGGTTTCGTGGCAACACGGACCCCGGCTGCTGCTGCTGCTGGGCCGTGCGCCCGTCATCTCCCGCGGAAAGCAGGAGGAGGGGGGGGGGATGAAACGTTGATCGGTGAAGCGGCTTGACGTAGCGCGGATACAACGCGGCCCTCGAAGGCGCCGCGCGCCGCAGACTGCGATGGAGCAATCGGCGCTCTTTCTATCGGCTCATCCCCCCCCCCCCCCCCCATGGAGTCATTCCCCATCAACTCAATCCCGCGAAACGGAGCTCGCGGGGCGATGCACGAAGTGAGAAGGGAGCCGGGCGAGAGCGACTCCCAGGGGTCCCAGTGGCCGCGCTTGCGCCGTGCGTCGCCATGTGTGCTCGAGCCGCCGCCGCCGCCCCCGCTTTAGTCGACACCCCAAGTGAATGCAGCGGTTACGGTTTAGGCTTTTACGCATTCACCCATTGGGCTCCCTGTGGGTCCCATGGCTGCAACGGGCAGCCAATGAGGCCTTGGCTGAGCCACTTACTTACTCCTGTTCATCCCCTCTGGGGCATAAGGCAACAATCAGCTCTCTCCATACGTTTCGTGTCCTTGGCTGCATGCGGTGCCTCTCCCCATGGGAGCTTCACCTGACCAACATCGTCGTTGACGGTTCTTCGCCACGTGGTCTTTGGCCTCCAGGTTTTTATTTTGCCTGGGGGCGTCCATCTCAGGGCAATTTTAGGGATGCGCTTCTGTTCCATTCGTAGGACGTGGCCCCCCTCCCTCCCCCCAGCCATCGCAGTCTCAGTTGTTTTGTCTCCCTTGTGATGGGTTTCGGGTGCTCGAGTACAATTCGTGACTGGACATGTTTTGTTTGGCCAAAATATACGGCACAGATATTTCTGAGGCATCCATTGTGGAAGGCCTCAACCTTTTTTGGTCATCTCTGTCTGCTTTCACGATCCTCCAGCATTCAGGGCCGTAGGGCAGAATGCACTTGATGTTCATGTTGCATATTTGGACTTTGGATTTCAGATTGGACTGTTTGGACTTCTAAATGGTTCGCAGTTGACAGAAGGCGCCCACAGCCGTTCCCAGCCTTGCCTTGATGTCAGCCACTACTGGAGAATACTTGTTTTGTTCCCCGTGTTACTTAACAGAATACGTTTTCCTTTTCTCTGTGTGTGGGTTGATGAAGTGACGTCTTCACTGTGCAGTACAGCAAATGTTTTGCTGGTCTATATGGAATTTGAATTCTCCTCCGCTGTACCTGGGTGTCCTCCAGACACGTTTTTTTTCCCATGCTCACAAAGCGCTTTGCCCAACATTCCAAGCAAGGGCCCTGCTGACAATAAGCCTTGAGACTTATTGAGACATTCCTGCGTAAAACCAAAACATGTTTGTGCACAGAACGAGGATTACACCCTTATTTACATGACTACCATTTGCCCATTTAAGTATACAGGGTGTTTGAAAAAGATGGACCCAAGAAATAGCGATTTCAAATCGGGTCCATCCATTTGAAACACCCTGTATATGTCAGCTTTCAGCAAAGTAATACATTATCTAGTCATATTTTGTCAAATATTTACCCCAATGAGCAATATTCCTGCATAGTAATGTATAATTATTTCCATGCTAAACACTATTCAGACTTTAAACTCGTTTTTTATTAACTTCCTATCAATATTTCTGTCTTTGTGGTCAGGATTAATCCATTATTTTTGTAATGCATTTTCACAATTATCCTCAGCCATGGTCACTCCACTGCTGGATGAAGGCCTCTGCAAGCTGGTGCCATCTCTCGCGATCCTCTGATGTACAGTCATGAATGTTAACATCATCATTATTATTTACATTATTTACATTGCGCGTTTCATAGTCGCTGTTGTGTGTGTATATATTTATCGTATTTTTTTTGTTTGACCCCGTGCCTCCCTTGAAAACCTCGCGCTCTCAATGGGCATTCACCTGGTTTTGGCGGAGGGCTTAACTGGATCGACTGACGGATTGATTATCGCTCTGCCTCCGTTGTTCTCTCAGACTCCTGCACGAGCCACCGTCCCGACACCCCGGGCAAGTGCGGCCACAAAGAGCGCCTTTCGTCAGCTCCGCTTTGAAACAACCCGCACAAAAGCGCTCCGTTCTGCGCCGTGCATCTCAAACATCGCCCGGCACAGAACCGTAAACAAAACTGCCTCCCCCACCGCTGCCCCCACCGCTGCCCCCCACTGTCGAGCGAGGGTCGCGCGTGGCTCCTTCGGGCGCAGAGGACTCAACCTTTTTCCTTTCCGTGTGTAACGCCCACAAGCGTCGCATTCGCTCGGAAGGAGGAGAAAGTTCTCGTGGAGAGCTCTCACGGCGGTGACCTCTAACCCTGAGCCGCGGCGGTCACGTGGCCGAGCGGTGGCGCGCGCTTGTACCGGCATCTCGTGAATCCGCGACACGACGAATGATGCATGAGGACAAGCAACGACGCATCATGTTCATACGCAGGGAAGCCAATCAACGTCAATGGGCGCCCTATTATGGGACTTTTATTATTATTAATTCATTCACGTCGCGGATTAGTTCATTAATTCGTTCCGTGCACCTTCTGGCCCTTTATGTTCTGAATATTTGCCCTCTCTCTCGCTGTGTTCCTCCTCCTTGCGCTCAAGCCACGCTGTCGCTCTCTCTCTCTCCTCGCCCACCACCTTCACTGGAACAAACTTCCCCCTCCACATTCAGCAGTCACCGTCGCTCACAGGTTTCCGATCCTCACTCAACTCACTAATCGTTACCTTCAGCCTACACCACGAGCCCCCTAATCTCCCACTCATAACCACCACCGCCGTTCCTGTTCCCTCTTCATATTCTCATTACACGGCTATCACTCATTCACACATTCACACATTCATTCCATTCATCATCGTTCACTCTCATCAATTTCGCTTTCACCAAATTCGAGCATCACATATTCGCCCTCTCCATCGCTTCCTCTCACCTATTTTATTCACCTCATCTCCACCATTACATTCACGCGTTGCCCCGTTCTTATTTCTTGTCTCTATATAAATTACATTAGGATAATATTGTATCCTGTTACAGCGCATTTGCCACTTGTTTTGCAGAAGGTGTGCGGTTCTAGCCTAGCGACTAAACTTTTTATTTATTTTACCAGGTACTGCCCACTGAGCGATGAAGCTGTTTGTCTCAGTAGCGACCTGCCCATCACAAATGACAGCTCAACGAAGTGTCTCTTCATCGTGTGGGAATATGTATAGCCGCCAAATACTCTAAACGCGTGTTCGGAGCGAAAACCCGGGATGACCCGGAGTTAAATCAAACGCGAGCACGGGGAGAGAGAGACACGTAAACTCCAAATATACAGCAGGCGACAGGGTCGGAATCGAACCCACGAAAACCAGGCGAAGTAGTTCGCAGCAGCAGCGAGGGTTGATGGATCTCCGCACAAGTTGCACGGAGAGCATTGCTCCTTTGCGCCGCTCCGGCCCTGCGATGAGACGGCATTGGACTCTCGCCGGACGACGGAGCAGGACGACATTGACGACGCGATGAGCGGCCGCAGCAGCAGCAGCAGCAGCTCCACCGCCTCGCTCCGGGACTCTTGAAGCGACATTCACGGCACCGCCGAGCGCGCCCAACGGCTCCTCTCGACGCAGAACCCCCCACCACCCGTATGTATGTTGAACTTCTTTCGCACCGTACGTTGCCAACCGTGCTCAATCGGAGGTGTGGGGGCAAGGACAACTGAACGCAAAGAGCAGTACTGAAGAAATGCACCGCACGCGTTTATGCAGGAGAGGCGCACTGGGGTCACGCGACGAATTACATCAGCCAGCCCCTGCTTGCTGCTGCTGCCACACTGCGGTTTTTTTATTTTAAGATATCTTCAACCAATTAATGACGAGCGGTTATTATTTTACAAGTGGAAGGAAACTAGAGCAGTTAATTAGATCCCGCCTCCCCCCCCCCCACCGTCGATGGCCATTAACGAGAGTGGCTCTTGGGAGTGGTGGTGGAGGGGGGCCCCACTCCTGTGAACCACGAACTCGCCTCTCTCTGTGCGGGGACAATGTCTGCTGCAGCCACTTAGCGGGTGCGGAGCTGCGGGGTGACTACGGGACGAGATGTTTCACGGGGGGCTATGGAGAGGCGACTTTCCATGCAGCAAATCACGGAACTTTGGGACAACTTTGGTCCGCGGGTTCCAAACACACGCCAACGTTGGCGGAACGTTGGCATGTGGACTCGGTTGCTCGTGTGCGTGTGTGTTAGTCTCTTTGTGCTAGCCTGGCAAAGTGGGGGGCGCAGCTGGTGCATCTGCTAGTCATCTCAGTCAGTCAAACCATGGCACCTGCAGGGTCTGTCCCGTGAACTCATCCTGCCAGCGAGCCTTCGACACTTCACGTGGCCTCAAAGCGCACCTGGCCTGGCACAGGGGCGCTGTGCTTGTTGTGACGCTGGCACAGGAGCTGCCATCTGTCAGTCATCTCGGTCAGCCAAACCAGAACACCTGCAGGGTCTGTCCCGTGCTCTTCTGCCGACGAGCCTTCCGCGCTGCACGGGAAATAGCCTCAAAGTGCACCTAGCCTGGCCGCTCACGGACAGCATTGGTGACGAGTATCCGTGGGGGGGGGGGGGGGGGGTGCACGTGGCTGCCTGTGATCCAGCGCTGTGGAGGCAGCAGCGAGGGTTGGTGGGTCACCGCACAGATGGCGTTGTGAATCTCCCTTCCCGTGGGCGGCGAGGAGGTGCCATGCCCTGGCTCGCCACAAGAAGGCGGTGCAGCAGGTGGACTCATCGCCACGTTTCTATCTGTATGGGGATAGAGCGTTGCCCCCTCGCATGCGTGAGTTTTTCCGGGTGCTCCGGTTTCCTCCCACGCATATGATAAACACAAATCTCGCACCTCCGATTAGCACGGTTGGCTACATACGGTGCGAAATAAGTTCAACATACACAGATACTGTACATCTAACTCCTCAGCTGAAAACATCTTTAAAATAAAAACCCAGCGTAGCAGCAGCAGGACCCTTATTAAACACGAGTCCTACGATCTGATGTGGATCTCCTGGATAAATACGCATATGATAAATACGCATTTAAAACGCATACGCATTTAAAATGTCACAACCGCGAAATCCTACGCGGCGGTAACGAATCTATCCGATTGGGGGGGTCGGGGGTAGGTGGGGGTGCTGTGGGTGTAGCAGGAGGGAAGCGTGGAGACCACCACGAGACCCCCCCACACAAACAGCCCCCACCCCGGTCCCTGCGCCACACCACGTCGATAATTGGTCGTGTCGGACACGCCGAGGGTTGTAGCGCAAGCCCGGGCAGGGCAGGGCACGTCCGGCGTGATGGATTGGGGACGAGAAACACGACAGGCATCTCATTGTCCTGCTGTTGTCTGCAATAACACGGCCGCAGTTTTGACAATCTTGAGTGGGTGGGTGAAATAAATTAAAGCAAGGCTGTGATTACACGCAGTGGCGATGTCACTTGACGCGCAAGGCATGGTGGGTGGGGTGAGGGGGGAACCTGATGCCTCGGTCACAATCGCACCTTTTTTTTACAGCCTAGATGTGTATGTATGTATATATGTATGTTGAACTTCTTTAGCACCGTACGTAGCCAACCACGCTAACCGGAGTTGCGGGAGGAAAGACAAACACACACCTAGAACACAAAAGGCACTTTTAAAGAAATTAGTTTTTTTGCAATCTAACCGATTTAAAGGTGCGCGGCCTCCAGTGGCTTCCTAACCTCGGAAGCAGGAGCGCGTTCCCGACGGCCACAGAAGCAGGAGCGCGTTCCCGACGGCCGCAGAAGCGCATCCGACGTCGCGCGATGCGACGACCACGGCCTTCGTTCGAGGGCTCGCACGACGTGGGTGTTGGCTTTCGCTGCGTTTGCGACTCGGTGTCTGCAACGGTTGTTACGCGTTCACTGACTGTCATCCGCGAGTCATCCTTCAGGCTTGGATGTTTTCTCACCCGCGGAAACAAATACGATCAACCAAAACCAGTCAATCAAAATTCACGTGAACCAAGCATCGATGATGCGATTGGTCGCAGGAGAGTTTGTGCACATTTCAGAATCAGATGTATTTACACTGGAGGAATCCGATGAGCTATGAAGCTCTTTTTTTGTCCACATGTCCCGAGCGGGCGACAGCTCGATTCCCACGGAGCTCCGCATAACCCGCCCCCCCACCCCTTCAATTGTCTCAATGGACGCGGCAGTGGCGGCAACAACCCCCTCGCTTGATGGCCCTGGGAAAACGAAAATGTGATGTCTGCGGTGGCTCTATTTTACTGATCTTTAAACGTCCTGGAGAGAAGGGTCATTGAGCTGTGGTTAGAAGGCTTTGTCATTTTCTCAATTAGCGCAATAGCGGCTGTAAAGCTTCGTTGAAAAGTGACCCGGAGCCGTAATTTGGCGTTTAGGGAGCCATTCGCCGTAATGATGCCCTGCTTTGATGGCCGGGCGAGCTCGCTCGCTGTCGTTCGGCGTCGCCTCTCGTGCCCGCGAAGACGATGTCATGGACCGCGCGCGTGACCGTATCACCCCACCCCCCCGTCTCCTCCTGCCTTGTCACAAAGTTGTCCCTGCGTCTCGCATCACCAACAATGGGACGCATCGCCATGGCAATGTGCTCGAGATGTTCTGTCACGGTGCGAGCCTGCGGTCATATATCGTCGAGACAAACACAAAACACCTTCGGCAGGATCCCGTACCCCAGCATCGGGTAGCTGTCACGTGCACGCACCAACAACCGCTCGAGATTTAACGCCAAGCGGCAATGATGTCACCGCGAAACTCGCCCAGGGCTGAGTTGCATTTTGACGCCAGATGGATTGATGGAAGTCCGTTGCCAGGAGGCCAGGGGAAAGGCCCCGGGTCTGTTGGGCCGTCTGACCCAGGTGGCCGGCAGAAGCACTGCCCGTGTCCGCCACTGTGCACCTCGCTGTGTGTTAGCCTCGCTGCTTCCCCCGCGATCGACGAAGAAGATTCCGTCGGCCTGTGCCAACAGATGACGCGTGCTCATTCTCCTGGCCCGTTGGCGCACCTGTCCACCCCGAGTAAATGTTTGTAAAAGTTTTAACGTGCGGTTTTGAATCACCGCATTATAGATTTTAGTTTTTCCCCCTGGCCTTTGGCAAAAGCCGCCGTGTTTTAACAAAGCAACCAACGCCCTGGCCGACTAAACCTCTCCCGTGTGTTGATAAGCGCTCGAGCTGATATCACAGCGCTCGCATTTCTCCCCTGCTTACGGCGGGATTTTGTCAAATATTTCCGTTTTTGTTCTACGGCGACCGCAGTCGTTTTTTTTTGCTTTGCGCAAACGGATTGGGCGATTTGAGAAAGGCGCAACAATAGCCGGGGATTATGACGCCGTGGGCAGACGGAATGCGCACGAGCAGCGGGCACGACGAGCGACATGCGGGGTGCGGCTTGGGGTTGAACCTGCGAGGGAGACGGCGCGGGATTGAGTCTCGTTTAGCGCGGGGTGTCCTGCGTCGTCGCATTGACCAAACGGCCCCAAAAAAAACTCAAATAAAGTGCAGCGATGAAGTCAAGAGAAATCGTCAAAATAGACGAGCGGCAACACTGCACAGAAGTAAATAGACGTTTTATATTGATGTATCTGCAGCGCGAGGCGGCTCGGGAAAATTACGTTTAGGCTGATGATGTTTTGACTTTTGATATTTAGACTGATGATGTTTCGGCTGATGATGTTTAGACTGATGATGTTTTGACTGATAATGTTTAGACCGATGATGTTTAGACTGATCGTAGCACAATGACAACATTAAGTTACAGATGCATGAAACAGATGTATGCTGTCGTCCAAGTGTGTAAATAGACGAGGATGTGGCAGTGAAGACATCGTAAAGTTTCGACAGCTCGGAATTAGATCGCGATAGAGATGGGAGTGAAACCAGGAAGGTTTGTCAAAGGATGGGAATTCCAGGTGTGTGGGGGCATTCACCTGGGTGTGCTGCGTCTGCAGTCGGTCTCAGGCCACACTCTGGTCTCCTGGGGTCTCCCAGGCAGAGCCAAGAGGACGTGAATTTTCAGACGCGACTTTCAGGGGCGTCACGGTGGCTAGAAGATGTTAACGCCCTAGCTTGGTATGCAGGAGGTCGTGGGTTCTATCCCTACCCCGCCGCATGCTGCTGTGTATTTGGAGTCTGCGTGTCTCTTTTTCAGTGGTCGCGTTCGATTTTTCTCCGGCTCCTCCGTTGTTCCCTCCACATTTAGAATAAACGCGCGTTTAGAACATTTGGCAGTTATAAATTCCCACGTGATTATAAACCACTTCGTTGGGCTATCATTTGTGGTGGCCGGGTCGCTTTTGAAAAAGAGCTGCATAGTGCAGTGGGCCTTACCTGGTAAAATAAAATAAATCGTTTATTTCGTTTTAAGGGGGACTTGGCTTTCAGATTCCCGTCACCCGCAGCCCTTGAGGCAAGAGCGCCCCCTGGCGGTGGCTGCGCGGTGCAGCGGTGGCACTGAAGGGTTGCGCACCGCGACACGAACCCGGGACTACCCGGGTCCGATCTCCCAGCCACGGCTCGCATCAGTGGCGAGTGCGTTCCCCTGGACCCTGTCCTGAGTGACACTACGTCTCGGAGAAGAATGGGCACGCAACCACGGTGACCCTCTAGGCACTGGAGGCAGCAGCGGCGAGGGATGGTGGATCACCGCACAGATGTCGTTAAACTTCCTTCCCGTGTGTAGAACTTCTTTCGCACCGTACATAGCCATCCGTGCTAATCGGAGGTGCGGTGATGATGGTGATCGGAGGTGCCATACCCTGGCTGGCCAGTAAAAGACAACACAGCAAGTTGACCAATTGCCATCTGTTTCTATCTGTACGGGGGATACCGCGTTGCCCCCTCGGTCGCGTGGGTTTTCTGTGGGCGTTCCGGTTTCCTCCCACGTGTAAAATAACAACCGCTCGTCGTGTGTTGGCTGTAAACATCTTCACATCAAAACCCAATGTGATGGCAGCATGGCACTCCTGAAACACATCGTCACACGACTCGGTGTGCCTCGCCTGGATACATGAGTAGTGTACATGTCTTCAGAACTCCTTTATTTGTGTTCGTTTGTTGTCCTTGCCCCGCACCTCCGATTTTGCACGGTTGGCGACGTACGGTGCACAAGAAGTCCCAACGTGCGTACGAGGTTGATCGGAGACTCTCCGCTAGGTGGCAGCTGCGATCTCCACGCAGCTTCTCGCTGGGGACTCGGCTCTGGTGACAAATCCAACTGCGAGCCGATCGTAACGCTGCTGGAGCCACAGTGGTAACGGGTATTATTATCATTATTATTTTTTAAATCGATCGATTGAATCGCCTTTTTATACCTCACTCCAAACGTGTACATGGCCGGTGTTGTGCGTGGTTTATTATCAGAAGTATCATCATTATCAGTAGTATTATGATCATTATCAGTATCATTATCAATAGTATTATCATCATTATCAGTATCATCATTATCAGTAGTATTATGATCATTATCAGTATCATTATCAATAGTATTATCATCATTATCAGTATCATCATCATTGTCAGTAGTATTATGATCATTATCAGTATCATCATCATTATCAGTAGTATTATCATCATTATCAGTATTATCATTATCAGTAGTATTATGATCATTATTAGTAGTATTATCATTATCAGTAGTATTATCATCATTATCAGTAGTATTATTATCAGTAGTATCATCATTATCAGTAGTATTATCATCATTATCAGTAGTATTATCATCATTATCAGTAGTATTATCATCATTATCAGTAGTATTATCATCATTATCAGTAGTATCATCATTATCAGTAGTATCATCATTATCAGTAGTATTATCATCATTATCAGTAGTATTATGATCATTATCAGTAGTATTATCATTATCAGTAGTATTATCATTATCAGTAGTATTATCATTATCAGTAGTATTGTCATCATTATCAGTAGTATCATCATTATCAGTAGTATTATCATCATTATCAGTAGTATCATCATTATCAGTAGTATTATCATCATTATCAGTAGTATTATCATCATTATCAGTAGTATTATCATTATCAGTAGTATTATCATCATTATCAGTAGTATCATCATTATCAGTAGTATTATCATTATCAGTAGTATTATCATCATTATCAGTAGTATTATCATCATTATCAGTAGTATTATCATCATTATCAGTAGTATTATCATCATTATCAGTAGTATCATCATTATCAGTAGTATTATCATTATCAGTAGTATTATCATCATTATCAGTAGTATTATCATTATCAGTAGTATTATCATCATTATCAGTAGTATCATCATTATCAGTAGTATTATTATCATTATCAGTAGTATTATCATCATTATCAGTAGTATTATCATCATTATCAGTAGTATCATCATTATCAGTAGTATTATCATCATTATCAGTAGTATTATCATTATCAGTAGTATTATCAATTATCAGTATCATCATCATTATCAGTAGTATTATCATCATTATCAGTAGTATCATCATTATCAGTATCATCATTATCAGTAGTATTATCATCATTATCAGTAGTATCATCATTATCAGTAGTATCATTATTATCAGTATCATCATCATTATCAGTAGTATTATCATTATCAGTAGTATTATCATAATTATCAGTAATATCATCATTATCAGTAGTATCATCATTATCAGTAGTATCATCATTATCAGTAGTAGTATCATTATTATCAGTATCATCATTATCAGTAGTATCATCATTATCAGTAGTATTATCATTATCAGTAGTATTATCATTATTATCAGTATCATCATTATTATCAGTAGTATTATTATCAGTAGTATCATCATTATCAGTAGTATTATCATCATTATCAGTAGTATTATCATCATTATCAGTAGTATCATCATTATCAGTAGTATTATTATTATCAGTAGTATCATCATTATCAGTAGTATCATCATTATCAGTAGTATCATCATTATGATCAGTATTATTACGTGCGTGCGAAGTATTGTCCGGAGAGAGGCAGCCGCGAGTTCTCACACAGACGCGGCACAGGCGGCGGACTGCGCGCCGTGGCCTCGCGCTCCGCGGAGCGAATTTCAGCGGCCCTCGTCCCAGGGATTTGGCCCCAAAGGGTGACAACCTCATCATTGCACAGCGGGACGCCGTAGCCCTTCGTGTTGGCATCCAAAAGCTGGGGTCGCCGTTAACCCGGGAGCGGTCAAAGTGGAAACGGCTGGGGCCCTGCCTCGTGTGCATCTCGAACTTCGCGGGACACCGATCACTCGGACGCCCCATCGGTTCAGTCGGGAAACCCCGAAGTGGGACTGCTGCGCCCCGCCAAGCCCCGACCGTGACCGGCCCTGCTGGGGACAACGCGGCCACTCCGCGCATGAGAGAACCGCCCGGTCGGGTCCTGTCTATTTTAATCGAACAAAAAAAATCCCACACAAGTCGTTAGCGCAGTGAGTTCACGAGGTGGCGACACTCGCTCCGTCTGCCCACGTGAGTCGCGTCGCACGGCACGTGATCAAAGAGACGCCGCGTCACAGGCAACAGCAGCGGCGTCGATGGACCCCCCCCCCATCCCTCCCCTCGGCTCCCTCCCAGAGGGGAGTTGGGGACGCAGGGCGGGCACCCCCCCCCCCCCTCCTGGCACTGACACGCCACGCCGCTTCGGAATAGAGTCCCTTATTGCGGAATTAGGGCGCACGTGTTCGTGTGTTCTCGCGCGTGTGTGTGTGCCCGGGCGTTGTTAATCCACTTTCAATCGGATACCTGTCAGGATTAGCCCCTGTGAGCGACAGCGACCACACGGGCACGGGCGAGCGCTGGACATATGGTGGCGAATTGGCACAGCGCTGAAGCAGTCATGGGAGAGAGGACACGGAGCGGTGGTGGCCTTCAATGGGCTGGCTGATAATGGCCGACTCGGAGCGGGCCTCCCTGTGTCGGTAACCACCGAGCGATAGGCCGGAGTTTAATTAGTTTTAGCCACCCAGTAATTGAACCGGGGTTTGTAGCACGTGTTGATGGTGTGAGCCCTGTTAGCAAGGACTGCACACACACACACGGACAACATCGGCCGTGATCTATCCACTGCTGAATGAAGAGCTCCCTAAGCCGTCGCCATCTCAAAGCTTTGTGGTGCAAGGGTCCACCTCTCTCCAGCGCATGAGCTGATGGCGTGGTTCCATTTCTGCGGCGTGCATCCTCCCGGGCCTACTCGCTCCTTTGGCCGTCACTCCGTCGTTAGTCTCGACCGTCATCGATCCTGTAACAAAACCGGACAGCCCACAACAGCTCATTGTCAGAAAGTTCCGTGCTTGTGCTGAAGAGCACAAGCACGCGTTTACAGCATGAACTTCTTGGCACGCTTTTGATAATAATTTCGACTTGTAACGCACCGCCGCACCGCTCGCGAACCACAGACGAGCGGGAAGGCAGCCACTGGATGAGCCGGAACCAACAATTGTCCAAGCTATGCGGTCCCCTATGTATGAAGGTGTTATCGGCAAATTAATGAGTGTTTACACGTGGGGGGAGGGGACGGGAGGCTCCGGAGAAACCCCACGCGTGCGAGGGGGAAACACTCTATCCCATGCAGGCGCAACAGGTGGAGTCCACGTTTGTATTGTTGTACCGCCTTCTCCCGCCTCCTCCTCGACGCCCACGGTAAGGGAGTCTCGCGACATTTGAACGATGATTCGCCAACCCTCGCCACTGCTGACTCCACAGGAGCGAGGACTCGAGGTAAAGTCACGTGCAGCGTAGTCACCGCCTCTCGTGAGAATGTGGAAGCAGTGCTCGCTCAGGGCCAACAGAGGGAGGTGTCGCCCTGCTGAGGGCAGCGAGGGGGGTAGCGCAATGTGCCCTCCCATAGTGGTCTACTTGTAATACTAATTATAAACTACCAAGGCCGTAATTATAATATATATTGGGGGGGGGACACATTCAAATATGCTCAAAATGCCCCCCCCCCAATATATTGCTATAAAATAGATATCTGTTTATGTGATTGTGGTTATGGTTGTACTTTTTTAATCCCTAATCTCTGCCATTACATACAATGAAACAAGAAAAGGTAAAAAATAAAAAAACACAGAGCAATGTAATACAATACACTGTTAGACATTATTGTAAAAAAATAATTAAAAAGTCCATCCTATGTGTTAGTGAATTTTTAAATATTTTAGGCAGGAAATGGCAGGAAATTCGTTTTCAAATTGAGATTGTTATTTTTTCGGGGGGGGGGGGTGGGGGGCCCAGACCCCCCGGAAGATTTGGTCCCCCCCCCCAATGTTGACTCCATGGCCTTGTAAACTACTCTCAACTATTTAATTTATTTACCAGGTAAGGCCAACTGAGCTAGATAGTTTTGTTTTCAGAAGCGAAATGGCTAAAACAAATTAGAGCTCAACGAAGTGGCTTATCACGTGAAAATGTATACAGCCAAATCGCCTAAACGTGTGGTGACGTTGGTTCTAAACGTGGAGGGAAAAACCGAACGACCCAGAGAAAAAATCCACGCGACCGCGGGGAGAGAGACGCACAAACTCCAAATATACAGCAGCAGCAGGCGTCAGCGTCGGGATCGAACTCACGACCTCCTGCATACCAGACGAGGTAGTTAACATCTCCTAGCCACCGTGGCACCCCAATCAGTAGCGAAATATAAGTAACAAAAAAATAAGACAATGCGCCTAATTCCCATTTCTGTCCATCCACATCAAACATTGACAGTCTCTTTTTGCACATCCCATCAGTCACCTCGGCCTTCTGGGGCTGTGAATTATTTCAGCAGCATTGGTTGGACACAAGCTCGACTCTCCACGGGGGCCGGCACCCGGTGCTTCACCAGTGTCATCTGCAGGGGGCATGCCTGTGCAGGGTAATGCCGCACGTGCCTTTGTTTACACGATTTTACTTTATTTTAACGGCAGGGAGATACACGATTACTCGTAGAATCGAAGCATTCACTGAGTTTACGTGCTTTTGTACGTATATCAACCAGAATTCCACACAATATCACTATATCTCCGAAGCTAAGCAGGCGTGTAGTCTGGCCTAATGCTTGAATGGGCAATTACCGGGCATTGATGTGTCATACTCTGGCTCCCCAGGAGAGGGCAGTACTGTTAAATTTTGGACCTGTCCCGTCCGCACGGGATAGAGTGTTTCCCCCTCGCACGCGCGGATTTTTCTCCAAATGCTCTGGTTTCCTCCCACGTATATACACTCAGTAACTGGCCAATACGGCAGTTGATTGATAACGGTTCTGCACTTACACACGCTTGCTTTGTGATCACAATTACGTATTTTCTAAAATCCTGATCGTATATTGCTTTGTCAAAGTTCAACATTGTTGATTGATTGCCTTTATTTTAAAAAGCGGGTATATATTTGGAGCCCCAACAGGCCACTTGCTCCAGAAATAGACCGTGAGGGGCAGCCCGAATTGTGACTGTGGCCACCACCCAAATCAGACGATCGCCCCACGTGCTGACCTCCTGACCCTGAGAGATCCATTCCCAGCGGCATCGCGATCACACCCATCGTGCCTCACTCTGGTTCACCTGAAGCCGTTGAATAGATCGCCAACGTCAACATCAATCGCTAACTGCTCCCCCAAACCACACTAAGAAGAAGAAGCAGCAGAAGCAGACTGAGCCCAGAACCCGGCCAGCTGAGTTTGATTCCAGGACAGGGCTAACATCAGTGATGGCGCCGCGGTGGTGAGATGTTAACTACCTCGCCTGGTATACAGGAAGGGCGTGGGTTCGATCCCGACCCAGATGTTTGTACATTTTGATTTTGCGTGGATTTTTCTCCGGGTCCCCTGATTTTTCCTCCACATTTATAATAAACAACATCGCGCGTTTAGAGTAGTTGGCTGCTATACATTTCCACACGATAAGAAACTTCGTTGAGCATCATTTGTGATAGCCAGGTCGTTTGTTTATAGCTCAGTGAACCTTGGCTGGTAAATAAAAAATAGTTTAGAATGATATCTGAACTGGTCGACTGCCCATTCCTCCTCCTCCACCACCACTGGCGTGGCCTTCACCTTCTCGCGTCATTGCCACCAAAGTCACGTGTGTATCCAATGTCGCGCACGTGATGATGATGATGATCTGGCCGGCAGTGGACTAATCAGGGCTGATAACGATGATGAAATGCAAGGGAGGCAGGCGAAGGCAACGCGCTAAAGTGATTCGCAGCGACACGAGATGACGTGTTGCGGAAACGGTATCGCAGAAACGAAGGCGTGCATACCAAACGTTAACCATCTCACAAGCACGAGGACCTAAATATAGAGAAGGGCTGAAAAGTCGGGGCTCAACAGAAATACGAACAAAACAACAGTCACGTGGTCAAGTTACTCGGGGGGGGGGGGGGGGGCAGTGGGCCAGAAACTGTGAAAATCTTTTATTTAATTCTGAGCGACAGAGAACACAAATCCCATTTTTATAAAATTGCCCTTAATTGGCCCGTGTGTGATCGCTGGAGCGGCAAGAATTGGCCTCCCCCCCCCCACTCCTTGACGGCGATTCCTTTACGATCGCCACTGCCACCGTCTCCCTCCGGCCAGCTGCGAGTGGTGCCTCCTCCCCGGGTCCCCCGTGCCAGGGCAGTCAAATGAATATCCACGCAAATCTTCTTTGCCAAGATTAGCCGGGCCCCCATTTGGCCGCTTTTTGCTCTGTCCCTTTCACTATTTTTCTCATTTCCTGCTGTAATCCCCGTCTCATCCCGGTCCCAAATCCCCCCCCCCCCCCAAAATCCCCCCCCCCCCCCCCACCGATTAAAGTGGAAACGGCGGAGCATTTAGCGAAATAAATAAATAAAAAGTTATCAAAAGGGAGGGAAGATCAACAGAATTTGGTAACAAATGAAAACCGGCGAATCTGGCTATTTAATGGCCTCGATGATGCCAAGTCAAAGTAATTCCAAACGCGAACGCATCACCCTCGCGGGTCAAAGGTTAAGCGGGCTGAAAACCGAGAGGTGAATTTAGTCTGAATGTGCCCGTCGTTACGGAAGGGATGTAGAAGCGGATTATACTACGATTGTCTATTTTCGACGGGCATTACAAGAGGCGACACGAGGGGCATTGATAACCATGGGCTCCGTTTACGGATAAGGATTAGACGTTGAAGGCGTGGTAGTGTAAACGTCGCATATACGTCGTGGGTTACATTAAGTACTAAGGCTAAACTGTATAGCCAGATAGTCACAATAATTGGCAACCCTTTGCCAATCCACTGCTGAATGAAAGCTCCCCATCCCACGCTATACACGGTGGGATGATGAACCAAACTTAACCCCGCAGAAGCCGCCCGGGACTGGGTCAGACCCATATGGTCTCGCCACGGACGGAAATCGAGAGGGCCCTTGACGACGTTTGGCTCGCGATGTGCTTTAGCACAGCCCGTGGAAGTGATGATGCCAACTAAATGAGTAAACAACGCCAGCCGCTTCCTATACACGCGGTGGAGGGGTTTGAATGGATACTTTGTTTTCCGACGAGAGCACGGGTTGCCAAACAAATTATTAACGATGAAACCTAGTGTCAACGTTGATTTATGTTTTCAAGATATTTTTTTTTTTATATATATAAAAACAGCACCACAACCAGTGGCCGGAGTGGCGACAGTGTTGCTCGGTCACCGTGCAATGAGACTTTGATGAGCCGTGTTCCCATGGACGCGGTAACCCACATGGGACAATTGGCACGACTTTGGGCCGGCGGGGGGGGGGAGAGGAGCCGACGATATTCGGCGGCCGAGTGGCCGAGCGCTCACGCCACGACACCCACTGAGAGTCGAGGATGGCCTCTCTCTAAGACACCGACGCTCAGCCGAGCGTCTCCGCTTTATTGGGGGGGACGATGCTGAACGAACCCCGCGCAGATGGTGATGCCGACAGTCCCTCCACCCCCCCCCCCCCTCTCGGCCGCGGCGTTGCCTCCACGATCGTGCGGAGGACGCAGCCCCTCTCCGCGTTCTCGCGCCAGAGTCTCCGCAATGAGCGCAGTTTAAGCTCCAGATAATTACATTCCCTCTGCACTGCGGCGGCGGGCGCGAGAGAGAGAGAGAGGGGTGGAGGGGGCTTTTGTTGACGTTGTCTCTGAAGTGTGGCCGCTCGCTGGGACCCGCGGGGGTGGGGTGATGTGTGGGGGGGGGGGGGGTGCGAGAGTTGAGATCCGTCGGAGTTCGTTTCGTTTCTCTGCCGTCTCGCTCGCGATGCCGGGCGCCAGGCGCCAGGGATGCGCCCTCGCGAATCGCCGCTCGGGTCGAGTGTGGTTCGAGCGGTAGCCACGTGTTTGTTATTTTCTTGTTGTTGTTGTTGTTGTGAAGCCGACGCGGCGTTCAGCCGTACTTGGCAGAGTAATTGTCCAAACTTGGCACATTTTAACCGTGACGCGGGCACGCGATTTCCCTGCTCTTGGAAACGACGTCACGGGATCTTTAACGCCCACTGTGAAGAAGCAGACCGCGCGTTTTTCTGTGCGGTTAACACACCTGCAGTATTCATCAAGGCGCTACCGCTAAGCCGTGTCGATCACCACTTGGGAGATGTTAGAAAAAAAATGTTTTACCGGGTAAGGTCCACTGAGCTCTATAGCTCTTATTCAGAAGGGACCTGTTCACAAATGAAAGCCCAATTAAGTGGTTTATCATCAAAATTTAAAGCAGCCACATTTTCTAAACGCGTGATGTTCATTCTAAACACGGAGGGAACCCCCGGAGGACCCGGAGAAAACTCCACACGACCACGGAGAGAGAGATGATGAGAGAGATGATGAGAGAGATGATGGTGAGAGAGATGATGGTGAGAGAGATGATGAGAGAGATGATGTTGAGAGATATGATGGTGAGAGAGAGAGATGATGGTGAGAGAGAGATGATGGTGAGAGAGAGATGATGGTGAGAGAGAGATGATGGTGAGAGAGATTATGGTGAGAGATATGATGGTGAGAGAGAGATGATGGAGAGAGAGATGATGATGCGAGAGAGATGATGGTAAGAGAGAGATGATGGTGAGAGAGATGATGATGAGAGAGATGATGGTGAGAGAGATGATGAGAGAGATGATGGTGAGAGAGATGATAGTGAGAGAGAGATGATGGTGAGAGATGATGGCGAGAGAGATGATGGTGAGAGAGAGATGATGGTGAGAGAGATGATGGCGAGAGAGAGATGATGGTGAGAGAGAAATGATGGTGAGAGAGAAATGATGGTGAGAGGGAGATGATGGTGAGAGAGATGATGGTGAGAGAGAGATGATGGTGAGAGAGATGATGGTGAGAGAGAGATGATGGTGAGAGAGATGATGGTGAGAGAGAGATGATGGTGAGAGAGATGATGGTGAGAGAGAGATGATGATGAGAGAGATGATGAGAGAGATGATGATGAGAGAGATGATGGTGAGAGAGAGATGATGGTGAGAGAGAGATGATGGTGAGAGAGATGATGGTGAGAGAGATGATGGTGAGAGAGATGATGGTGAGAGAGAGATGATGGTGAGAGAGATGATGGTGAGAGAGATGATGGTGAGAGAGAGATGATGGTGAGAGAGAGATGATGGTGAGAGAGATGATGAGAGAGAGATGATGATGAGAGAGATGATGGTGAGAGTGAGATGATGGTGAGAGAGAGATGATGGTGAGAGAGAGATGATGGTGAGAGAGATGATGGTGAGAGAGATGATGGTGAGAGAGAGATGATGGTGAGAGAGATGAGGGTGAGAGAGATGATGATGAGAGAGATGATGGTGAGAGAGATGATGGTGAGAGAGATGATGGTGAGAGAGATGATGGTGAGAGAGATGATGGTGAGAGAGATGATGGTGAGAGAGAGATGATGGTGAGAGAGATGATGGTGAGAGAGATGATGGTGAGAGAGATGATGGTGAGAGAGAGATGATGATGAGAGAGATGATGGTGAGAGAGATGATGGTGAGAGAGAGATGATGGTGAGAGAGATGATGGTGAGAGAGAGAGATGATGGTGAGAGAGAGATGATGATGAGAGAGAGATGATGGTGAGAGAGATGATGGTGAGAGAGATGATGGTGAGAGAGAGAGATGATGGTGAGAGAGATGATGATGATGAGAGAGAGATGATGATGAGAGAGAGAGATGATGGTGAGAGAGATGATGGTGAGAGAGATGATGGTGAGAGAGATGATGGTGAGAGAGATGATGGTGAGAGAGATGATGGTGAGAAAGATGATGAGAGAGAGAGAGATGATGGGGAGAGAGATGATGGTGAGAGAGATGATGGTGAGAGAGATGATGATGAGAGAGATGATGGTGAGAGAGATGATGGTGAGAGAGATGATGGTGAGAGAGAGATGATGGTGAGAGAGATGATGGTGAGAGAGATGATGGTGAGAGAGATGATGGTGAGAGATGATGATGAGAGAGAGATGATGGTGAGAGAGATGATGGTGAGAGAGATGATGGTGAGAGAGATGATGATGAGAGAGAGATGATGGTTGAGAGATGATGGTGAGAGAGATGATGGTGAGAGAGAGATGATGGTGAGAGAGATGATCGTGAGAGAGAGATGATGGTGAGAAAGATGATCGTGAGAGAGATGATGGTGAGAGAGATGATGGTGAGAGAGAGATGATGGTGAGAGAGATGATGGTGAGAGAGATGATGGTGAGAGAGATGATGGTGAGAGAGATCATGGTGAGAGAGATGATGGTGAGAGAGATGATGATGAGAGAGAGATGATGGTTGAGAGATGATGGTGAGAGAGATGATGGTGAGAGAGAGATGATGGTGAGAGAGATGATCGTGAGAGAGAGATGATGGTGAGAGAGAGATGATGGTGAGAGAGATGATGGTGAGAGAGATGATGGTGAGAGAGATGATGGTGAGAGAGAGATGATGGTGAGAGAGATGATGGTGAGAGAGATGATGGTGAGAAAGATGATGTGAGAGTGAGATGATGGTGAGAGAGATGATGGTGAGAGAGATGATGGTGAGAGAGATGATTATGAGAGAGAGATGATGGTGAGAGAGATGATGGTGAGAGAGATGATAGTGAAAGGGAGATGATGGTGAGAAAGATGATCGTGAGAGAGATGATGGTGAGAGAGAGATGATGGTGAGAGAGACATGATGGTGAGAGAGATGATGGTGAGAGAGATGATGGTGAGAGAGAGATGATGGTGAGAGAGATGATGGTGCGAGAGATGATGATGAGAGAGATGATGGTGAGAGATGATGGTGAGAGAGATGATCGTGAGAGAGAGAGATGATGGTGAGAGAGATGATGGTGAGAGAGATGATGATGAGAGAGAGATGATGGTGAGAGAGATGATGGTGAGAGAGATGATGGTGAAAGGGAGATGATGGTGAGAAAGATGATCGTGAGAGAGATGATGGTGAGAGAGAGATGATGGTGAGAGAGACATGATGGTGAGAGAGATGATGGTGAGAGAGATGATGGTGAGAGAGAGAGAGAGATGATGGTGAGAGAGATGATGGTGCGAGAGATGATGATGAGAGAGATGATGGTGAGAGAGATGATGGTGAGAGAGATGATCGTGAGAGAGAGAGATGATGGTGAGAGAGATGATGGTGAGAGAGAGGTGATGGTGAGAGAGATGATGGTGAGAGAGAGATGATGGTGAGAGAGATGATGGTGAGAGAGATGATGGTAAGAGAGATGATGGTGAGAGAGATGATGGTGAGAGAGAGATGATGGTGAGAGAGAGATGATGGTGAGAGAGATGATGGTGAGAGAGATGATGGTGAGAGAGATGATGGTGAGAGAGATGACGGTGAGAGAGAGATGATGATGAGAGAGAGATAATGGTGAGAGAGAGATGATGGTGAGAGAGAGATGATGGTGAGAGAGATGATGGTGAGAGAGATGATGGTGAGAGAGCTGATGGTGAGAGAGATGATGGTGAGAGAGATGATTATGAGAGAGAGAGATGATGGTGAGAGAGACGATGGTGAGAGAGATGATGGTGAGAGAGATGATGGTGAGAGAGATGATGGTGAGAGAGAGATGATGGTGAGAGAGAGGTGATGGTGAGAGAGATGATGGTGTGAGATATGATGGTGAGAGAGAGATGATGGTGAGAGAGATGATGGTGAGAGAGATGATGAGAGAGATGATGGTGAGAGAGATGATGGTGAGAGAGATGATGGTGAGAGAGATGATGGTGAGAGAGATGATGGTGAGAGAGATGATGGTGAGAGAGATGACGGTGAGAGAGAGATGATGATGAGAGAGATAATGGTGAGAGAGATGATGGTGAGAGTGATGATGGTGAGAGAGAGATGATGGTGAGAGAGATGATGGTGAGAGAGAGAGAGATGATGGTGAGAAAGAGATGATGGTGAGAGAGATGATGGTGAGAGAGATGATGGTGAGAGAGAGATGATGGTGAGAGAGAGATGATGGTGAGAGAGATGATCGTGAGAGAGAGATGATGGTGAGAGAGAGATGATGGTGAGAGAGACATGATGGTGAGAGAGATGATGGTGAGAGAGATGATGGTGAGAGAGAGAGAGAGATGATGGTGAGAGAGATGATGGTGCGAGAGATGATGATGAGAGAGATGATGGTGAGAGAGATGATGGTGAGAGAGATGATCGTGAGAGAGAGAGATGATGGTGAGAGAGATGATGGTGAGAGAGAGGTGATGGTGAGAGAGATGATGGTGAGAGAGAGATGATGGTGAGAGAGATGATGGTGAGAGAGATGATGGTAAGAGAGATGATGGTGAGAGAGATGATGGTGAGAGAGAGATGATGGTGAGAGAGAGATGATGGTGAGAGAGATGATGGTGAGAGAGATGATGGTGAGAGAGATGATGGTGAGAGAGATGACGGTGAGAGAGAGATGATGATGAGAGAGAGATAATGGTGAGAGAGAGATGATGGTGAGAGAGAGATGATGGTGAGAGAGATGATGGTGAGAGAGATGATGGTGAGAGAGCTGATGGTGAGAGAGATGATGGTGAGAGAGATGATTATGAGAGAGAGAGATGATGGTGAGAGAGACGATGGTGAGAGAGATGATGGTGAGAGAGATGATGGTGAGAGAGATGATGGTGAGAGAGAGATGATGGTGAGAGAGAGGTGATGGTGAGAGAGATGATGGTGTGAGATATGATGGTGAGAGAGAGATGATGGTGAGAGAGATGATGGTGAGAGAGATGATGAGAGAGATGATGGTGAGAGAGATGATGGTGAGAGAGATGATGGTGAGAGAGATGATGGTGAGAGAGATGATGGTGAGAGAGATGATGGTGAGAGAGATGACGGTGAGAGAGAGATGATGATGAGAGAGATAATGGTGAGAGAGATGATGGTGAGAGTGATGATGGTGAGAGAGAGATGATGGTGAGAGAGATGATGGTGAGAGAGAGAGAGATGATGGTGAGAAAGAGATGATGGTGAGAGAGATGATGGTGAGAGAGATGATGGTGAGAGAGAGATGATGGTGAGAGAGAGATGATGGTGAGAGAGATGATCGTGAGAGAGAGATGATGGTGAGAGAGAGATGATGGTGAGAGAGATGATGGTGAGAGAGATGATGGTGAGAGAGATGATGGTGAGAGAGAGATGATGGTGAGAGAGATGATGGTGAGAGAGATGATGGTGAGAAAGATGATGTGAGAGTGAGATGATGGTGAGAGAGATGATGGTGAGAGAGATGATGGTGAGAGAGATGATGATGAGAGAGAGATGATGGTGAGAGAGATGATGGTGAGAGAGATGATGGTGAAAGGGAGATGATGGTGAGAAAGATGATCGTGAGAGAGATGATGGTGAGAGAGAGATGATGGTGAGAGGGACATGATGGTGAGAGAGATGATGGTGAGAGAGAGAGATGATGGTGAGAGAGATGATGGTGAGAGAGATGATGGTGAGAGAGATGATGGTGCGAGAGATCATGATGAGAGAGAGATGATGGTGAGAGAGATGATGGTGAGAGAGATGATGGTGAGAGAGATGATCGTGAGAGAGAGAGAGATGATGGTGAGAGAGATGATGGTGAGAGAGAGGTGATGGTGAGAGAGATGATGGTGAGAGAGAGATGATGAGTTAATGGTGAGAGAGAGATGATGGTGAGAGAGATGATGGTGAGAGAGATGACGGTGAGAGAGAGATGATGAGTTAATGGTGAGAGAGAGATGATGGTGAGAGAGATGATGGTGAGAGCGATGATGGTGAGAGAGAGAGAGATGATGGTGAGAAAGAGATGATGGTGAGGGAGATGATGGTGAGAGAGATTATGGTGAGAGAGAGATGATGGTGAGAGAGATGATGGTGAGAGAGATGATCGTGAGAGAGAGATGATGGTGAGAGAGAGATGATGGTGAGAGAGATGATGGTGAGAGAGATGATGGTGAGAGAGATGATGGTGAGAGAGAGATGATGGTGAGAGAGATGATGGTGAGAGAGATGATGGTGAGAAAGATGATGTGAGAGTGAGATGATGGTGAGAGAGATGATGGTGAGAGAGATGATGGTGAGAGAGATGATGATGAGAGAGAGATGATGGTGAGAGAGATGATGGTGAGAGAGATGATGGTGAAAGGGAGATGATGGTGAGAAAGATGATCGTGAGAGAGATGATGGTGAGAGAGAGATGATGGTGAGAGAGACATGATGGTGAGAGAGATGATGGTGAGAGAGATGATGGTGAGAGAGAGAGAGATGATGGTGAGAGAGATGATGGTGAGAGAGATGATGGTGCGAGAGATGATGATGAGAGAGAGATGATGGTGAGAGAGATGATGGTGAGAGAGATGATGGTGAGAGAGATGATCGTGAGAGAGAGAGATGATGGTGAGAGAGATGATGGTGAGAGAGAGGTGATGGTGAGAGAGATGATGGTGAGAGAGAGATGATGGTGAGAGAGATGATGGTGAGAGAGATGATGGTGAGAGAGATGATGGTGAGAGAGATGATGGTGAGAGAGAGAGAGATGATGGTGAGAGAGAGATGATGGTGAGAGAGATGATGGTGAGAGAGATGATGGTGCGAGAGATGATGATGAGAGAGAGATGATGGTGAGAGAGATGATGGTGAGAGAGATGATGGTGAGAGAGATGATCGTGAGAGAGAGAGAGATGATGGTGAGAGAGATGATGGTGAGAGAGAGGTGATGGTGAGAGAGATGATGGTGAGAGAGAGATGATGAGTTAATGGTGAGAGAGAGATGATGGTGAGAGACATGATGGTGAGAGAGATGACGGTGAGAGAGAGATGATGAGTTAATGGTGAGAGAGAGATGATGGTGAGAGAGATGATGGTGAGAGCGATGATGGTGAGAGAGAGAGAGATGATGGTGAGAAAGAGATGATGGTGAGAGAGATGATGGTGAGAGAGATGATGGTGAGAGAGAGATGATGGTGAGAGAGAGATGATGGTGAGAGAGATGATCGTGAGAGAGAGATGATGGTGAGAGAGAGATGATGCTGAGAGAGATGATGGTGAGAGAGATGATGGTGAGAGAGAGATGATGGTGAGAGAGAGATGATGGTGAGAGAGATGATGGTGAGAGAGATGATGGTGAGAAAGATGATGTGAGAGTGAGATGATGGTGAGAGAGATGATGGTGAGAGAGATGATGGTGAGAGAGATGATGATGAGAGAGAGATGATGGTGAGAGAGATGATGGTGAGAGAGATGATGGTGAAAGGGAGATGATGGTGAGAAAGATGATCGTGAGAGAGATGATGGTGAGAGAGAGATGATGGTGAGAGAGACATGATGGTGAGAGAGATGATGGTGAGAGAGAGAGATGATGGTGAGAGAGATGATGGTGAGAGAGATGATGGTGAGAGAGGTGATGGTGCGAGAGATGATGATGAGAGAGAGATGATGGTGAGAGAGATGATGGTGAGAGAGATGATGGTGAGAGAGATGATCGTGAGAGAGAGAGAGATGATGGTGAGAGAGATGATGGTGAGAGAGAGGTGATGGTGAGAGAGATGATGGTGAGAGAGAGATGATGGTGAGAGATGATGGTGAGAGAGATGATGGTGAGAGAGATGATGGTGAGAGAGATGATGGTGAGAGAGAGATGATGGTGAGAGAGAGATGATGGTGAGAGAGATGATGGTGAGAGAGATGATGGTGAGAGAGATGATGGTGAGAGAGATGACGGTGAGAGAGAGATGATGATGAGAGAGAGATAATGGTGAGAGAGAGATGATGGTGAGAGAGATGATGGTGTGAGAGAGATGATGGTGAGAGAGATGATGGGGAGAGAGATGATGATGAGAGAGATGATGGTGAGAGAGATGATGGTGAGAGAGATGATGGTGAGAGAGAGATGATGGTGGGAGAGAGATGATGGTGAAAGAGATGATGAGAGCGAGATGATGGTGAGAGAGATGATGGTGAGAGAGATGATGGTGAGAGATGATGGTGAGAGAGAGATGATGGTGAGAGAGATGATGGTGAGAGAGAGATGATGGTGAGAGAGAGAGATGATGGTGAGAGAGATGATGGTGAGAGAGAGATGATGGTGAGAGAGATGATGGTGAGAGAGACACACACAAACTCCAAATATACAGCAGCAGGCGTCAGGGTCGGGATCGCACCTACGACCTGCTGTATAGCAAGCGAGGTAGTTAACATCTCCTAGCCACCGCAGCATGGGGAGTCGCGAGGGCTGGGGGAGACGCGAGCGCTGGGGGAGACGCGAGGCTGGGGGAGACGCGAGGGCTGGGGGAGACGCGAGGGCTGGGGGAGACGCGAGGGCTGGGGGAGACGCGAGGGCTGGGGGAGACGCGAGGCTGGGGGAATTCCTGGGGACGTGTAGAGGTGACCGTGCGCGCGTCTCGGTTCCCCGCGGGACGCGTCCGCACCCGCGCAGGCAAGGCCCGCCCTGACGCCCGTCAGGCGGTCAGGAATGCAACGTCGCGCTGTGGTCAGGCCGCCACCAGGGCTGCGGCAAGCGCGCACGCAGGTGCTGCGAAGACGTTATTATAAATATATAAATATATTAATACCAGGTGGGTGGTTATAAGTAGGTGTTTGTTTTCTAATAAGGCTTAAGCACCGAGGAAGATTGGCGTGCCTTAACGTGAGGCTTCATCTGCGCATGCTGAGAATACGCACGGATGAAACGTCAATGCGATTTTAAAACCGAGCACATGCTCATCATCATCTCTCCGTCTCTCACTGCCGTATGTACATTTCCCGAGCGACTGCTGCGATATTACAGCCGCCATGCGGTCGTTTCGTCCTCTCGCCGCCGTCGCAGTCTCTGTTCGTGAACCTCCATTGGCCCCTCGTCCTGGCCTCACTGCCCTCTCCGCCGTCACAAATGAATCGGACGCCGCTGGGTGAAGCGTCGGCAGTCGCGTCTGGGTTCGTTCCGAGTCGTGCCGGCAAGGCACCACCGTGCCACAGCCCCGCCCATATTCGCCACTGGATGCACGCGGAGATTGGCAATCAACTCGATGGCATCAGGAGTTGCGTCTTTGTGTGAGCGTGGAATGAACTAAACTACAATTTTTATTTTACCAGGTAAGGCCCACTGAGCTGCGTAGCTCTTTTTCAGAAGCAACCTGGCTACAAATGACATCTCAACGAAGTGGGCTTATCACGTGGACATTTATAGCAGTCAAATACTCCAAACGCGTGATGTTCATTCTAAATGTGGAGGGGGAAAACCGGAGGACCCGGGGGAAAAATCTGAGCGACCACAAACTCCAAATATACAGTAGCAGGCGTCACGGTCGAGATCGAACCCACGACCTCCTGTATACCGGGCGAGGTAGTTAACATCTCCTAGCCACCGTGATGATGAGAGAGAGAGACACGCAAACTCCAAATATACAGCAGCAGGCGTTGTCAGGGTCAGGATCGAACCCACGACCTCCTGTATACCAGGCGAGGTAGTTGACATCTCCTTGCCACCGTGATGATGATGAGAGAGAGACACGCAAACTCCAAATATACAGCAGCAGGCGTCAGGGTCGGGATCGAACCCACGACCTCCTGTATACCAGGCGAGGTAGTTAACATCTCCTAGCCACCGTGATGATGATGAGAGAGAGAGAGAGCCACGCAAACTCCAAATATACAGCAGCAGGCGTCAGGGTCGGGATCGAACCCACGACCTCCTGCACACCGGGCGAGGCAGTTAACATCTCCTAGCCACTGCGGCGCTGCGCTGTTCGTGGCGCACGAGCGCCGAGCCCTGACGCGTCCCCGGCATCGCCGTTCCGTGCTGACGCCACGTAGCGACACTGCTTCTATATAAGCGATGTCGGCAGCGAATCTAAAGGTGGTTCATCATTACGTCTCCCCCCCCCTCCGCTCGGCTCCATATATGTTTGCCCAGTCACGTTCGCAATGCGTGCACCGAGTGACGTGCGTAAGGAGCGACGTGTTGGGTTTTTTATTCTGCTAAGTTGTATTTGAACGGCTCACCACGACGCGTCCATCATCTTCCAGTCGTAACTCTGTTTACCATTTTTTTGTTTATTATTAGTGTTATATGTATTTTTTTAAAATGGGCATTCCATCAAACAAATCACTGCCGTGAATCGTATAGTTTCAATCAATTGTGGTGATTGGTGGCAGGGGCAATTATCGCATCGCCTCGTGTTGTCTGTAATTATTCGTGCTCGTTTTGACCCGTCACCTCTCCCTCCAAGCAAGGAATCGGTGCTTCGCCTGTACACGTTTCGCCAACGAGGGCAGCGGCTGTGATTGACGACAGCGATGAGCTTATTTCAGTTCTGCGCTGTGCTTTTAAATCAAGTGGCTGTGTTCACACCGAAAAAAAGTCAAAGTTAGTTCATTGTCATCTTGAGGTGGTGCTCGTCTCCCTGGATAAGTTGTGGAAATTCCATATTCATCTGACGGGAGTGAGTCTATCCAACGAACTAAACTTTTTTTTACCAGGTTAAGACCCACTGAGCTCTATAGAGATATGTTTCAGAAGCGACCTGACCACAAATGATAGTTCACCGCAGCCAAATACTCTAAATGCACGTTGATTCTAAATCTGGAGGGAAAACCCGGAGGACCCGGAGATAAATCCACGCGACCACGGGGAGGAAAGAGAGACACGCAAACGCCAAATATAAGCAGGCGTCAGGGGCTAGGATCGAACCCACGAGCTCCTGTATACCAGGCGAGGTAGTTAACATCTCGGCACCGTCGAGCACTATACATACGACAACCACTATGGACCTATCCACAAAGCCCTAACTTTATCGACCCCAATGAGATAATGGGCTTCGTCGACCCCATACCAGGATTTGAACTCGCAACCTTCCAACTGCGAGCCGCTCGCTCTGTGGCTGAGCCACGTGACCGGATGATGAGCTATGTGTTGGTAGAGCTGCCCTCCTCCACTCTGCGTGGAGCGCTCCGTGTCGTTTCAAAGGGGGCACCCCCAGTGACTTCAGCAGCCGGCCTGCACGGGCATTAGGCTGCCAGGTAGGAGCGACGCTTGGCTGTGAGCATTATCCCGACTGGGAATTGTTTATGTTGCAGGCAAATTTTCGTCTTTGGCAAATTGCGGCCGCAAGTTAAAGCCCAATTATGAACATGTCCCGATGGCAAACGGCATTCACCCCACCGCCAGCGCCTTCCACAGACCGACCGCGCCGCGTTCCCTGCGGCTCACTTTGCCATAACGAAGCGCCGCTTCATGGATGCCAACGCCGGACCAATCTCAAACGCTACAATTAGCGCGCCAATTAAAACAAAAAAATCCGCACCCCTCCGCTCTATTGTCAAAACAACGGCTCCGTCAACCGAGCGTCGCTCACCGGGCGCGGTCGGGGAGAGCGGTCCTCGCCTCGCTTGGCCTCGAGTGCCCAGCTCCACCGCAGCTCCACGCCAGCTCCACCGCGGCTCCACCACGGCTCCACCACGGCTCTACCGCGGGCCGCTGCGGTGAATCTGGCTCTATAATTGCGCGACTTGTTGCTGTGATTAAAGCGGGCCGCGGTGTGGGGCATGGCCCCACACGGGAGGCTCGGTCGGCAGAGCTGGAGACATCAGCTGCTGCGGTGCGGTCAGGCCGTGCTTGCACGTTGGTGTTGTTTGTGTGTTTGTATGTAGTATGTACGTCGCACTTCTTTCGCGCCGTACATAGCCAACCGTGCTAATCGTAGGTGCGACACGCGGAAATGAAACACGTCGCTCGACACGTCACCGAGCCGATACGCTTGCAGGTAGGGACTGTCTGCTGTTCCCTCTGCTGCATAAGCAACCGGTTGCGGCAACTGCTCGCAACCTTCTCGCAGGAGAGACGTTCACACAAAAGTGATTGGGTTGCGCACAACCAATTTGCTCAAAGCGACCGCTTCGGGTGTGGACCCAACCGACTTCGCAACATCACAACCCAATGGAACTGTTCCGGCGATTAGGACTTGTTCGCCCACCTACGAATGAGTGTGGCCGTGGTGGTGGTGGTAATGATTACTATCATCATCATCGGAACCTCGAGTCGGCCAATAATAATTCAATGTGCAGAGCAACAATGGAAGCTTACATGGGAGCAAACGACTCCTCCCAGCCGCCCTCAGAGTAAACACGGTGAGAGCGATGCAGCTGCTAGTGGTGGTGATTCGTCCCGGGCCTTCCCTAAGTCAACTCAGCCAGTGTACAAGCTTCAGCACTGGGGAGACAAAGGTGGCCAGGGGTGGTGCTGACCACCCACCTCCTCGTGCCGGCATTAATAGGTGCTCATTAACAGCACTTGCCCCAACAGTCTGGAACAGGCTGTACGGGGGATCTTTGTCTCTGGTTGTTAGTGATGCTGATGAATTTGTTGGTTGTGTTAATCGTGGCAATTCGTCGTCGCAGTGGTCTTTGTGATGATGCTAGTGGCGGCTATGGTAGTCATTGTGATTAATGACAATGTTAGTGGTGGCGGTGGTGGTGACTCTGATCATGAGAATCATGTTGGTGGTGATTTTGATCACGTTGATGATGGTGGTGGTGGTAGTTGTGGTGGTGATTCTGATCACGTGGATGATGATGATGATGGTGGTGGTGATTCTGATCACGTGGATGATGATGATGATGGTAGTGGTGGTGATTCTGATCACGTGGATGATGTTGGTGGTGGTGATTCTGATCACGTGGATGATGGTGGTGGTGGTGATTCTGATCACGTGGATGATGATGATGATGTTGGTGGTGGTGATTCTGATCACGTTGATGATGTTGGTGGTGGTGATTCTGATCACGTGGATGATGGTGGTGGTGGTTGTGCTGGCGGCGACCGCAATCCGGAACCTCCAGACAAAGAACCTCACAGCTCACCGAGGATTTCCCGTTTAAGCAGAGACACGAACAAATAAAGACAAACACAGACCTCCCTTGGGTCAAAACTACAGCGTCAATCTCGCTGCCACATTACAATCACCGACTCACAGTACAGCTTCGATAACGTGCGGTCAAACCACCCCAATGGACAACATCTCACGCACGCACGTACGTTGAACTTCCTTCGCACCGTACGTAGCCAACCGTGCTAATCGGAGGTCCCGGATGCCTTCACGGGGGATCCCTTCATCCAGCAGTGGATTGACAAAGGGACGTACATTCTTATTTTATTATTTACATTATTAGTAATGTTTATTACCATAACAGAATGCAGAGCAGGGTTGAGTTGGCGTCTGTGTGCGGGTGGCAGCAGGAATTGATCTGTACCAAGACCTGCCACCGGTGATGCGTTTAACTTTTCACGGCAGTTTACTGCAGAGTTTGAATGGTGGATCTACTGTGTCTAATATTTAGAAAAGTTAATTTAGATTATTTTGCTGCTATAATTTGACACGTGATGATGCATTTAGTTCATTTGTGGCCAGGTCGCTTCTGAAAAATAAGTTAGAATCTCAGTGCGCTTTACCTGGTAAGATAAAAAAAAGTTTAGTTGTATATCTTTCTTTAAGTTATTAATTTACCTTTTCTATACTTTGCAATCCAACCGAGCATCTGTGAAAAAGAGCTTCATAGCTCATCGGATTCTTTCAGTTTAAATTAAATATTCAGATTCTGATTGGTCTGCGATGGTGGTCGGTGGTGGTTGTGGTGGTGGTTGTGGTGGTCGGTGGTGGTTGTGGTAGTGGTCGGTGGTGGCTCTGGTGGTGGTTGTGGTGGTCGGTGGTGGTTGTGGTAGAGGTTGTGGTGGTGGTTGTGGTAGTGGTAGATTGTGGTCGGTGGTGGTTGTGGTGGTGGTCGGTGGTGGCTCTGGTGGTGGTTGTGGTGGTCGGTGGTGGTTGTGGTGGAGGTTGTGGTGGTCGGTGGTGGTTGTGGTGGTGGCCGGTGGTGGTCAGTGGTGGTTGTGATGGAGGTCGTGGTGGTCGGTGGTGGTTGTGGTGGTGGTCGGTGGTGGTTGTGGTGGTGGTCGGTGGTGGCTGTGGTAGTGGTTATGGTGGTCGACAGTGGGTAGCGGTGGCGACCCTGGCACAGCCTTTCACCCGTGCGGCGGCGCGGGGCAGAGGCGACGAGGCACGGACGGCTTGGGAGAGAGACCCGAGCGGCGGTGGCTCCCCAGAATGAGAAGAGTCGCCACACGGCCTCGTCAGCCGGGGCACGACGCCTCCAGCCCACTTGCTCCGGCGGCAGTGATTAAGGGGCCCAAACGGCCCATTGTGTGGAGCTCACAATCCAGTGCAGATTATCGGGGAATCCCGGACAAAAAAAAAACCCGTTGGAATTAAGGCGCCATATCCCAGTGACACGACCATGTCCCCTGGCAACATCTGAACGTCCCCTCTGTGTCCTGGCCGCTGCCGTCACCCGACGAGAGGGCTTCCTCTTTGTGTGGGAGCCACTCCGATGTTACGCGCACGCTCAGAAAGCTCCTATTGGGTAACAGGCAGGCGAGGTTATTGGATACCCACATATCTATATACATGTATACCCTGTATGAATTATTGGATAGATAGGTAACCAGGTAACCAGGCGAGGGCAATGGTTAGAGCGCTGTGACTTAGTTTGGCTTGACGAATGTGAGTGTTTTGTTGCATGTAAGACTCAGTTATTTGATGTATGACCACTATTGTTACTAGAGGCCACGATGTTATCGGAAAATAATAATCGATTCCGAAATAATCCCTGAATCCATCGTGACTCAGAATCGTGACAATTGATCAAATAGCTGCGGATCGTTTAAAAAAAACGATCAAACATCGACTATATACACGTGGATACTTGGATGTCAGTTATTATACGAGGATATGTCGCATTCCTAACCAGCGGGCATCTCAAACGTTTTTTTTATCTCATCATTTGATTTGACAACACAGGAACTTCGGCAAGCCTGAGCCTGCATTGGAAAACGAGGATGAAACGGCTTCCAAGAAAAAAATATTTTTGTAAAATAAAAAAGAGCAGGCCCCGAAGTGTTGCTCCATTGTTTATTTAATTACTACAATCTTGGCCCCATTCATTCATCAATTGCATTCTCTTATCCCATTCATGATTGTCCCGGTCTCGCTGCGGCGTTCAACCTCACACCGCTGGTAGGCGTGTGGGCCGATGGTGCTCATTCCACATTCCCATGATGGGAGCCTGTCCCTTCCGACAACGATTGACTCCCCACATAGTGAAGACCGCGTGATGCCTCTGTCTCACCTGGGCGAATGTTAAACTTTTTGTCAGATATTTGGCACACCAAAAAAATAACCGGCTCACCAATTTGTAGCCGTCTTGTAAATCCACTGCTGGATGAAGCCCCCGCCCCTCCCCACATTATGGGGGGGTTGTTTGCCCCCTCGGGTCTGGGTTGGTGAAAGTGAGAGGGGAGAGGGGGGGTGTAAGAACCGATTGAGATGTTGCTCGATGTTAGCCGTGGCCAGGAATCCAACGCAGACCCTCCGGTTTGTAGAGTCGTGTGTTCACATTTGCGCCACTCACATAAACATCCCCTGTAATAGCTATATGACGACTGGGAGCAAATGCTTTTAGCGAGCACCTATTAAGGCTGTTGGAGTGGTGGCATGGCCAACGCCAAGCCCGACCACCTTTGTCTCCCCAGCGACAATGTTTACATTTGCGGCTGCGTCGACCGTGATGAGGCACAGGGCCGGTTCAGATAATCGTCACTGGTGTTGGTGGCCGTGAGCGGGAATCGAACTTGGATAGCCGGGGTTTGTAGCGCAGTGCGCTAACCGCTGCACTACCGCTTCCACACACACGCACAGACACACACACCGACACACGCACAAAGACAAAGATCCCCCGTATAGCCTGTAACAGACTGTAGGGGCAAGTGCTGTTAGCAAGTATCGTAGCACCTATGAAGGCCAGAACGGCACACGAGGGGGTGGGTGGCCAGCACCACACCCGGCCGCCTTTGTCTCCCCAGCGGCGATGTTTACACACCGCACCTAGGTACTCATTTGAGGCCGAGTCGACCTAGAGGAGGAGGCCCAGGACCGGTTCAGAGCAGCGGGCGCCGACCCTCGCGTGTCTCCACTCGCGCTGCCTTCGATCGGAATCCGGGGAGCAGGAGGGGAGGGGTGGGCGGTGGGGATGAGCGACGAGGTGGGAGCCCCTGGCCCGAGGCGAGACATTGTTCGGTCGCCTTCTCCTCGCCACCGGAAAATCCGTGGCGCGTGGCGGCTGCGGCGGCACGCGGCGCCGTTCCTGCAGGAAGCGCCCCGGGCGGCGCTCATGGACGAGCGGGAATTCAGTGAAGGCACACACAGCCGTCAACTCTCACTCTCTCACTCTCTCACCCTCTCACTCTCTCACTCTCTCACCCTCTCTCCTATTTCTCTCTCACTCTCTCACTCTCTCTCTCCTATTTCTCTCTCACTCTCTCACCCTCTCACTCTCTCACCCTCTCACTCTCAAACCCTGTCCCTCTCTCATTCTCTCTCCCTCTCACTCTCTCACTCTCTCACTCACCCTCTCACCCTCTCACTCTCTCTCCCTCTCACTCTCTCACCCTCTCACTTTCTCTCCCTCTCTCTCAATCCCTCTCCCTACCTCGCTCTCTCTGCCATTCACTTTCACCGCGCATCGCCATCATTGTCCACGGACAATTCAGCGGTGAGATATTCGCTGCTGGATAGAACTCCTCTGGCACAAGCCCCCTAGAATTGGGGGCTCGCCCCCCCTTCCCCAAATTACTCCCCCCACCTCTCCCCAGCTGCACATGACGACTGCCGCAATACAGAGAGAGAGTCAACGCGTTGTTAGTAAGGCGTGAGTCACGTTGTGTATCAGTGCTGTGTTAGTAAGGCGTGAGTCACGTTGTGTATCAGTGCTGTGTTAGTAAGGCGTGAGTCACGTTGTGAGTGCTGTGTTAGTAAGGCGTGAGTCACGTTGTGTATCAGTGCTGTGTTAGTAAGGCGTGAGTCACGTTGTGTGTCAGTGCTGTGTTAGTAAGGCGTGAGTCACGTTGTGTATCAGTGCTGTGTTAGTAAGGCGTGAGTCACGTTGTGTATCAGTGCTGTGTTAGTAAGGCGTGAGTCACGTTGTGTATCAGTGCTGTGTTAGTAAGGCGTGAGTCACGTTGTGAGTGCTGTGTTAGTAAGGCGTGAGTCACGTTGTGTATCAGTGCTGTGTTAGTAAGGCGTGAGTCACGTTGTGTATCAGTGCTGTGTTAGTAAGGTGTGAGTCACGTTGTGTATCAGTGCTGTGTTAGTAAGGCGTGAGTCACGTTGTGTGTCAGTGCTGTGTTAGTAAGGCGTGAGTCACGTTGTGTATCATTGCTGTGTTAGTAAGGCGTGAGTCACGTTGTGTGTCAGTGCTGTGTTAGTAAGGCGTGAGTCACGTTGTGTGTCAGTGCTGTGTTAGTAAGGCGTGAGTCACGTTGTGTGTCAGTGCTGTGTTAGTAAGGCGTGCGTCACGTTGTGTATCAGTGCTGTGTTAGTAAGGTGTGTGTCACGTTGTGTGTCAGTGCTGTGTTAGTAAGGCGTGAGTCACGTTGTGTATCAGTGCTGTGTTAGTAAGGCGTGAGTCACGTTGTGTATCAGTGCTGTGTTAGTAAGGCGTGAGTCACGTTGTGTATCAGTGCTGTGTTAGTAAGGCGTGAGTCACGTTGTGTATCAGTGCTGTGTTAGTAAGGCGTGAGTCACGTTGTGTATCAGTGCTGTGTTAGTAAGGCGTGAGTCACGTTGTGTGTCAGTGCTGTGTTAGTAAGGCGTGAGTCACGTTGTGTGTCAGTGCTGTGTTAGTAAGGCGTGAGTCACGTTGTGTGTCAGTGCTGTGTTAGTAAGGTGTGTGAGTCACGTTGTGTATCAGTGCTGTGTTAGTAAGGTGTGAGTCAGGTTGTGTATCAGTGCTGTGTTAGTAAGGCGTGAGTCACGTTGTGTGTCAGTGCTGTGTTAGTAAGGCGTGTGTCACGTTGTGTATCAGTGCTGTGTTAGTAAGGCGTGAGTCACGTTGTGTATCAGTGCTGTGTTAGTAAGGCGTGAGTCACGTTGTGTATCAGTGCTGTGTTAGTAAGGCGTGAGTCACGTTGTGTGTCAGTGCTGTGTTAGTAAGGCGTGAGTCACGTTGTGTATCAGTGCTGTGTTAGTAAGGCGTGAGTCACGTTGTGTATCAGTGCTGTGTTAGTAAGGCGTGTGTCACGTTGTGTATCAGTGCTGTGTTAGTAAGGCGTGTGTCACGTTGTGTATCAGTGCTGTGTTAGTAAGGCGTGAGTCACGTTGTGTATCAGTGCTGTGTTAGTAAGGCTTGTGTCACGTTGTGTATCAGTGCTGTGTTAGTAAGGCGTGAGTCACGTTGTGTGTCAGTGCTGTGTTAGTAAGGCGTGAGTCACGTTGTGTATCAGTGCTGTGTTAGTAAGGCGTGAGTCACGTTGTGTATCAGTGCTGTGTTAGTAAGGCGTGTGTCACATTGTGTGTCAGTGCTGTGTTAGTAAGGCGTGAGTCACGTTGTGAGTGCTGTGTTAGTAAGGCGTGAGTCACGTTGTGTGTCAGTGCTGTGTTAGTAAGGCGTGAGTCACGTTGTGTATCAGTGCTGTGTTAGTAAGGTGTGTGAGTCACGTTGTGTATCAGTGCTGTGTTAGTAAGGCGTGAGTCACGTTGTGCTAGGGAGCTTGAGACTGCTGCTATAGACCGTGGAGGCTGCAGCAGAAGGCGCTGAAGACAAAAGCAGCTTGTGTCGTTACTCACTCTGGTGGGCATGTAACGTTCAAGTGAAGATTGTGTTGTGGGGGGGTACGCGCCCCCCACAGCCCCCATCTACCGCGCATATCGACCAGGTCACACGGCGGCCTGCTGGGCACTCTGTGCCCATCGAACACATCGGAGGGCAGTGGTTTGATACGTGACGAGTGGCGGAGCGGCTGCCACACGAAGTGAATGAACCCGGGAGGGTACGTCCACTGCGAGAGATGGAGTGACCGAATCGGCGTGTGTGCAGGTCCCAGGTGGATTATTCCGTTGCAATTGTTTTGGGAGGCCTTCATTCAGCAGTAGATTGGTCATGGCAGTAGATGATGATCTTGATGATCATGCAACGCACTTTGAAGCAACTTGTCTTTAAGCGCTTACAATGCATCTCAACCCCAGGACATCACTTTGCAAACTCGAGAGTGAATTCTCAGTGGGCTTCCACCTGTATAAATAAGAGCGAGAGAGAGAGATAAATGTATGATTGATGCTTTTTGCTGGGGGACCGTGCGTGGACACGGTTAGCAGGGAGTGCAGGAATGTGGTGGTGGTGGTGGTGGAGGGGTGGCGGTTTATTATCTCTTGGAAATAGTTTTCAAGAGTCGGGGACACGTGCTCGAGTGGGGACACGTGCTCGAGTGGGGGACACGTGCTCGAGTGGGGGACACGTGCTCTAGTCGGGGACACGTGCTCGAGTGGGGGACACGTGCTCTAATGGGGGACACGTGCTCGAGTGGGGGACACGTGCTCTAGTGGGGACACGTGCTTTAGTGGAGGACACGTGCTCTAGTGGGGGACACGTGCTGGAGTGGGGGACACGTGCTCGAGTGGGGGACACGTGCTCTAATCGGGGACACGTGCTCGAGTGGGGACACGTGCTCTAGTCGGGGACACGTGCTCGAGTGGGGGACACATGCTCGAGTGGGGACACGTGCTTGTGTGGGGGACACGTGTTCGAGTGGAGACACGTGCTCGAGTGGGGGACACGTGCTCTAATGGGGGACACGTGCTCTAGTGGGGGACACGTGCTCGAGTGGGGGGCACGTGCTCGTGTGGGGGACACGTGCTCTAATGGGGGACACGTGCTCGAGTGGGGGACACGTGCTCTAGTGGGGGGCACGTGCTCGAGTGGGGGACACGTGCTCTAATGGGGGACACGTGCTCGAGCTGAATCCGCCCGCCTTTGTCTCCCCGCTGCATCGCGCCGTGTTGGTTAGTGCCCTCATTTTCTTTGTTTACCAATTCCAGCAGGCGCCGTCGGAGAACAACACGTTCAGTCCGGTTGTTTGTCCACCCGAGAAAGAATATTTGTTTTCCTTTTAGATCTATTGTATACGTTCAGAATAATACGAACCCACGGCCATATTTTTGTGTAGCAGAGTGATCGTTCTTTGCAATGGACTGTGCGAAAGAAGATTAAACATACGTGTATACACACGTGTTGCCGTGCGCTTTAACGAACACCCTCATTTGAAGACCACTTCCAAGACTCGTTTGTGAAACAGTTGCTCCGTTCGCTTTCGATATCGTTTTACTTTCGCTTGTTTATGGACATAAAATATACAGCGTCAACTCTTTGGTTCTATGACCCCGAGTGGAACAATTGTCTCCGCTCACGGCCAAGATCGATGACGAATACCTGAACTGTTGCTGGGCCTCCACAAGGTCAACTCGGCCTTAAATCAGTGCCTGTTGTGGTGTGTAAACATCGGCTCTGGGGAGACAAAGGTAGCTGGGCACAGCGTTTAGCCGTACGTCCACTCCCTCGTGCAACCACTGCACCACCTCTCGTGTTAGTCACCAGGCTTCCTCCGATGCGTTCTCTGTCCCGCGACAATGACATGAGCCTGTGTACTACGCTGGTGGGCTACGGATGCTGCCACGGTGTAACGGTGAGCACACGACCGGACCTCCATTCCAGAGATCCCCAGTTCCCGTCTCCCGCCGCGAATCCCGGTAGTCTACACGGATTCTCTGCACCGACGCACACGCATGCAGCGCACAACGATTCCCCACTATAGCTTCCACAGGCTCTTGGGGCAAGTGCTGTTCGCGTGGACCTCTGAAAGCTGACACGGCACACGATGGGGTGGGTGGCCAGCAACACGCACGGCTGCCTCTCTCTCTCTCTCTCTCCCAATGGCAATGTGTACACACCGCACCAGTTGTAGTACTTTATTAAGGCTGAGTCGACCTAGGGCAGGCCCAGGGGGCGGGTTCAGATAAATGTCACTGCCGGTGATGGTGGCCGTCAGCGGGAATCGAACTCTGCTCTCGAGGTGTTCTGGCTGCGGAATGGGAGGGGAGACGGTGGGGTGCCCGCGCCAGGCAGCTGAAGGTGAATTCTGGGGCTGTGGGTGCCCGGGCGAGCGAGATGCCACCGCCGCCGCCGCTGCTGCTGCTGCTGCCCGTGCTGACGGTGAGCGTATGTGAGTCTCAGCGGATGTGTTGTCACACCGTGCGTTTATTCGGAATTTCAACAGGATTGACATCGCTACTTAATTGACGTGGCCAAGGCCTGCAGAACCATCAAGAGGCCAGGGCGTTGGGCAAAAATGTCGTGCTTTCAATGCTCCCGATTTCCATTGCTCGTGATCATTAATTACCTAAATTATGGTGGGCAAGGCCAGGTAAAAACTGCGTGGTTTGGAGTCGGAGCAAATTTCTGTTAATCTCTTGGGGTGCAACAGTGATGTTTTCTGGCCCTTTAATATTTAAAATATCTTTTTTTACCACATTCAGTAGTTCAAGAAGCTTTTAATGGCTCCTCTATCAGTGGCATTTCCATCTGATACAGATACAATGGGTGGGCGATTGATGCCCTGGTGAGATCTAGGGATGGCTCCGTACTGACCGATCAAGCATGTTACTATGTATACTGATGGCCTGGTAATTGCTGCTCACTCTGTGATCACTCTCGTTTAAATTTGTGATGAACACCTCTTGCAGAGCAACACGACGGCCAACTCGCACAGCGCTGCCATCTCTAGGGGCCACGGTGAACTCAGGGCGATCCACAAACGGTGGTCCTTAAAAACAACCGACAACATTTATTTTGTGCTTTTTAAAGTAGATGTTACATTATTGCATTTTTGGAAGGGAAAAATAACTGAGTACAAAGTTGTATGAATGGCACATGCAGAGTTATTTGAATACGACGCATCTGGACGAGTCCAACCCAATATACAAATCCCGTTAAGTACATCATTAGACCTCCTTTGCCAGTACCAAAATGTAATAATAGGGTTTTTCCCCTTTTTTCTGGCAACAAAACTGAAACCTTTTTACAAGGATTCATGTCTGCATTAACCACAATACCTGCAGTCAAAATGCAAACAAAAAACATACTATGATAATATATACATTGTCCTTGGTGTGGACCAATCAGTTTCAAGGACAATGCAGCATATATTATCATAGTATGTTTTTTGTTTGCATTTTGACTGCAGGTATTGTGGTTAATGCAGACATGAATCCTTGTAAAAAGGTTTCAGTTTTGTTGCCAGAAAAAAGGGGAAAAACCCTATTATTAAATCCCGTTAAGTTTTATAAACAGAAAGACAAAAGAAGAATAGAAGTAGATGGCTCCATGCAAAATATTTACAGGTGAGCGTGTGGGCTGCAATGCAGTCCATTCTTTTACATTCTTCAAGAAGACGCCGTTGGCCCAAAACTCAGCATACTCTCATTGTTCCAATGTATAATATTTGACCTTTAACATACATTTGCTAAACCAACGCTCATTTGACTGTGCATGATATTTGAATGGTGTGTTTCAGCATTCGCAGTTTCCGCGTTTGGCGTGAGAGGTCTCCCAATTCTAAACACGGCTTTATAGCCACGTGGGCCAAACTCGGGTCACAGGGAGGGCAGAACAGACGACGGCCTCGCCCCGCCTTCACCAGGGCCTCCAGACGGAGTCGCGCCGTTCATCCCGAGGCACGGGGGCCGAGCGATCGGCCGGGCTTGGGCCGCGTTCGTCCCCTCGCCCGTGGCCGCGGTGGCGACGGTTCGGGAAAATCCTCGGCGGAGACGGCGGCGGCGGCGGTGGCGCCGCATCCTCCTGCGCTGCTCTGTTCGCGAGGACGTCCGGCGGCGGCGACGGCGGCGGTTCCTCCATCGTCGCCGCGTCCATGCTCGGTGGCGGCGATGGCGGCGGTGACGAGGAGGAGGACGAGGAGGAGGACGAGGAGGAGGACGAGGACGAGGGGCTGCGGCCGGCGGCGGCGCCCGCGAGCCTGGCGGTGGCGCCGTGCAGGTTGAGGCACTCCAGGAGGTGCCCGAGGAGCCGGGTGAGCGGCTCGCGCTCGGCCGTGCCGGGCGAAGCGGCCACGAAGCGCGCCACCTGCACCACGCAGTCGTGGAACCCCGCGCCGTAGCGGCCCGAGTTCGCCTCCTCGCTGAGCCCCTCGCCTGCCAGGGACACAACGAGGACGGGCGCGCGGCTCGAGGTGACGCTCGCGACGAGCGTGCGGGCGAGGATCCGTGCAGCAGGCAGACGTCGCGCGTGGCTCCGCTGTCATTCCACTGCTGGATGAGGGCCTCCCCGTGCCGCGTGGACCGTGGGGGTTATTGGACCATACTTCACCCTGCTGGTCAGCACTTCTAGGCTTCCACCGAGACCCGCTACTCCTACAGTCCACAGGTGGCCTTTGCCCATTGGGAGGTAGCTCACTCTCCCATGCCTGTCAATGACTTCCAATTTCCTCTCTCGGTGAAGTAGCTTCCACAGAGACCCACAGAGACCCATACACTCATAGAGACCCACAGATTCAGATAGACTTCCCTGGACTCATGTACAATCCCAATACTGCCTGCCTGCCTCTCTCTATAAAATAAAAATGCCCACGGTTTCTCTGCCAGCGTCTTGAGTCGTAGCCGCGTCGAGATGCTGTATAAAACTACGTTGTATTTGTATTGATAAGCGCGATCGCGGTAATTACCAAGAGAGTTTGTGATCATCACCGTTTGTCATCATCATCATCATCATTTGATCATTGGTAACGCTGATAATGAGTTACAATTGATGAGGAAGGGTGTGGGTGTGACGGTGGCGATGGTGGTGAAGACGACGTTGATACCACGTTGGTGCCTGACCATTTATCCACAGTTGTTGAGCTCGCGGTTTGCAACAAACAGCGCTGCTTGAGGGTGTCTGACGTTGTGCCAGGCTATAGTACGCGCTTGAGAAAAGAGGCGATGGGAGGGATATTAAAAGTGGAGCAGTGAAAGTAGCAGAAAAATAAAGTATAGTGACCTGCAGTGTGGTGAGTGGGTGAGTGTGTTGTTGTGACCTGCAGGGTGGTGAGTGGGTGAGTGTGTTGTTGTGACCTGCAGTGTGGTGAGTGGGTGAGTGTGTTGTTGTGACCTGCAGTGTGGTGAGTGGATGAGTGTTGTTGTGACCTGCAGTGTGGTGAGTGGGTGAGTGTGTTGTTGTGACCTGCAGTGTGGTGAGTGGGTGAGTGTGTTGTTGTGACCTGCAGTGTGGTGAGTGGGTGAGTGTGTTGTTGTGACCTGCAGTGTGGTGAGTGGGTCAGTGTGTTGTTGTGACCTGCGGTGTGGTGAGTGGGTCAGTGTGCTGTGACCTGCAGTGTGATGAGTGGGTGAGGGTGTTGCTGTGACCTGCAGTGTGGTGAGTGGGTGAGCGTGTTGTTGTGACCTGCAGTGTGGTGAGTGGGTGAGTGTGTTGTTGCGACCTGCAGTGTGGTGAGTGGGTGAGTGTGTTGTTGTGACCTGCAGTGTAGTGAGTGGGTGAGTGTGTTGTTGTGACCTGCAGTGTGGTGAGTGGGTGAGGGTGTTGTTGTGACGAGCGATGGAGTAGTGAGCGAAGGAGTTCATCTGTTCACCTGCAACTCCACTTCCCTTCTGGAGGCTCTGCAGGTGCTTTACTGTCATCTCCAGGATGTCGGCCTTCTCAAGCTTGGAATATCTGGTGCTCTGTTGTTTACAAACAGAGCAATACAGAATGACAAGGAAAATAATGATTCAATGTGAATTAAAAAAGGCAACGAATACCAATTTTTTAACCATATTTCAGCTGTCATTTGGCACGTTTCAAGGCAAATATGAACAAACACACAATTATGATTGAGTTATGTTGTTGGGAAAGTACTCGTTTCAATGCGTGACTCGGGAAATCACCAGGGGCTCAGTGGTCCCGGCCCTGCCCCTTCCAGGCGATTCTATGAAATGCCGCCAGTCAGAATCTCGATTCAAGTTCCCCCCCCCCTGCATGGCAATGAGTGGCAGCACATCTAGTGGCTGCAGGGATCGTGTTCCATACACAGCGCGACCCCTCGATTCATTCCCTCTCCGCCATCTGTCGTTTCCCCAGTGCTGTCAAACATCGACTCTTGGCACTCCCAGTACCGTCAAGGATTCAAGCACTCGACGAACAACCATTGTCAATGAACGTTTTATTATTTTAAGATTTAAAATATTTTATTTAGTAATTTGGCCCACAATCCAATGTGATTTGGGCTTGCACATCGCCCGAATGATGCATCTGCGCCGCAAGACGCCTTTGCAGCACTCTTGGATTCGCCAACCTGCCCTGGGTCTGTAACGTCACAGATGTCCACTTAATGTCCACTTCGGTCCACCGATGACGACCTGGCCGAGACATTGCCACGTGGGGCCGGTGTGGCGCTGGCCCTGTGGTGGTGGTGGTGGTGGTCGTGGCGGTGGTGGTGGTGGCGGCGGTGGTGGTGGTGGTGTTGTGCCGATGTGCGCCGGGGATGGAGGGAGCCGCTCTGTATGAGGAGAGACGGTGGCGAGACTCACGTCCTTGCGAGGAGCCTCCAGGATGAGCCCCTTCAGCTGGTTGAGGCTCTCGTTAATCCGGGCTCTCCTCCTCTTCTCCATGAGGGGCTTCAAGGTCTGGAGTCGTCATCATCATCATCACGGTCAAGTCATCATCACCATTGTCAACTCGCCACCCTCTTTAGGCATGACTGCCAACATCCACTGCCATTATGACCATCGTAATCACCGCCATCGTCATTACTGTAATTCGTCATCAACCCACCACCATAATCGACACACGAGAGAAGTGGGTGGCCAGCACTACGCCCGCACGGCCGCCTTCATCTCCCCAATGCTCATGTTTACACACTGCGCCAGGAACTCATCTAAGGCTAAGTCGACCTAGGGGAGACCCAGGACCGGTTCAAATTATTGTCCGTGAGCGTAAATCGTCAAACTCGGGCCGCCGGGTTCGTTGCGCAAGTCGCGCTAACCACTGCGCCACCGCTCCTCGTCCACACACCAGCACGGCCACTGTGGCCTCTCACGCGGGGACGCACCTTCCTGACGTCGCTGAGCTGGCTCGGGCCGGCGCTGTCGCGTTTCCTCCGGACCCTGGGGAGCACGGCTCTCTGCCCTCGGCACTGAGAAGTCACCGCTTCCATGGTTCCGGCTCGACTCTCCTCCCTGCGGAGCTGTCTCCAGCTGGCCTCCGTCGGTCAGGTGGACTGTGCTCACAGCGCCCACGTGCTCATCGCCTGTGCTAGCTTATAACAGCCTGCGGCTGTGACGCTGTCTGTCTGTCTCTGTGTGCGTCTCTGTGTGTCTGTCTCTGTGTGTCTGTTTGCGTGCTTCTGTGTTTGTGTATGGGCTATCTGCGTCTTTCGTTTTTTTAGTCTGCGTGTGTGTCCATATTTTTTTGTGTATCTGCGTGTTTGTTTAATTGTCTCTTGATTCTCTGCGTGTGTCTGTGTCTCTGTGTGTGTGTCTTTGTCTGTGTGTGCCGATACTCGGCTGGCTGTTCCTGTCGACAACCGCGCTTCTCTGCCCGTCGCTACGCAGGAGTAGACTTCCGAGTCATTCGACTTGTCTTTTCAAATTGCTCTGACTACACAAGTCGAACATCTATGCACATCTGTGCGAAATGCTGCTCTACGCTTCCGTCCGCCCCGCGTAGTCGCAACGTACTCCGTATGAATTATCCCTCGACGCACAGAGACGATCGCGAACGTTGTGTATGCAATCGCCCCTCGTCAAAGTGTCCGCCGCTCTTCCACGTGGGCTGCCTCGCCCGTTATGAGTCTCGTTGCCTGCGGTCGCGGGCGTTTATAAAGGTGGGGGGGGGGATAGGTAGGGGAGTGGAGGGATACTTAGAGGGGGTGGGGGGAGGGCGTGGTGGGTGGGGTGGGTGGTGGACGAAGGGGATCTCAGTGCTGGGTGCAGGGTCCATGTAAAAGAGCGAAACCCTCTCCACCCCCTTTTTGTTAAAATCCACTGCTGGATGAAAGTCTCCCCCCACCCTGCCCCTTACGTCTGCACGGTCGTCAAATAATACTTCACCACGCTGCTCGGCGCGGGTCGGTGAAGGCGGGCAGCATAGACAGACGGGGACGCATGTAAGTACAGCACAACAATAAATTGTTGCTGGACTGCCCTACCACGTAGCATCGCGAGCCCCGTGGTCACCCACCCGGGCTTCATCCAGGCTCAACGCTGCGTGGCCTGGCGAGATTCTGGCTGATTCGGCCACCGGCCTGTAGCTGGGTCGGCATGCGCGACTGACAGAAGCACATCGCGTGGTTACTCATTCTGTTTCACACTGATGATGATGAGTTTGACACCAATAAAGATGTTGGTAGAGGTGATGATGCCAAGTTTTATAAGCAGGAAAAAACAAAGACCCGGGTGTGACTACCTTGAGTGTTTGCATTACCCCCTCTTGAATAGTCACGCTGCAGGGTTCCGTCGACCCCGCCATAGCAATGTGGAATTTCCACCGCTGGCTCAAGGCTGTAAACAGAAGATGAGCAGCGGAAACGCAATGCTCATTTGAGCAGGAATCCACCCCACCTTTGGCTTGACGGGGCTAGGCAGGCGGTGGGGTGCTGGTGTGGGGGGGTGGCGCGTGGCTGGGTGGCGGGTCCCTGGTCACAATTCTAATCGCTGTCGGGGGACGCACACGCAGGCTGGGCCATTTAAACGAGCAAATGAGCTGTGGGCGGGTCTGGCACAGACAATGGGCGGCCCACTCACGCGCCACATTTAAATAACGACGGCGCGTGGCTCGCAACAACATAGACAATGACTCTAGGCAAAAAGGACGGCGTTAAAAAAAACACACTTTAAAAAACGGAAAAAAATTTACTCCTGGTAGAATGGCGAGCACGTAACAGCCGCTCTCCGCTCTCCTGTCTTTGCACTGGCTACCAGCCAAGTGCCGAGTGAGCTGTAGGACCATGCTGCTGTTGCTGACCTCTGTGGTACTACTCAATGGGTTAGCCCCGCAGTATTCACACGAACCGATCCCGTGTTTGCTCTCCAACGAAGGCCCTCTGAGATCTTCCGATCGCATTCTTCTAAGGACTCCGAGGTCAAGGCTCTGCCCTTCACCCCCGCCTAGTTGCGGCCGTTTTACCCTGCAGGTTCTGCTTATTTCCCGCTTTCGTACGTATGTATGTTGAACTTCTTTCGTACCGTACGTAGCCAACCACAGTAGCGCATTGGTGGTGGGACCTACGCGTGAAATGCGCCTTGCAAATGTAAACGATTATCTCAATGGCTGTGTTCTCGAGTCACAGATGGGTGGTCCAAGCTCGCGTGAGCTTCCGGCTCAAGCGAACCGGCTCCGAGCCGTACTTAACCTGAGCCGGCTCCGAGCCGCACTTAACTCGAGCCGGCTCCGAGCCGTACTTAACCTGAGCCGGCTCCGAGCCGCACTTAACCTGAGCCGGCTCCGAGCCGTGCTTAACCCGAGCCGGCTCCGAGCCGTGCTTAACCCGAGCCGCCTCTGAGTCATGGTTCCAGCAGTCGTGCTGACGATTTCCCATGAGCTGGGCCTGAGCCGAGCCACGACTGAGCCGCTCACTCGTGCGACTTTGAAAGCAGCTGAGCCGTGATTGAGAATAAGTCCCCAAAGCTCTTCCGGAGCATGTTGCTCGTCAACTATTGGCCTAATAATAAAATATAAAAAATATTTTATGCTTTCAAAAATACTGACAGCCCAAAAGCACAGCCGGTGTGTGATACGAGCGCGAAGTGAATATGGCTTTGAGTGAAATACAGTAATTCACTAAAATACAGTAAAGTGGATACTTCACACAAAAAAACCATCGGTCTGGCTCAAACGCAGACTGAGCACTTTCTGGGGGTGGCATCGAGTCGCGGTTGTCGGCTCTGTTTTAATTGCGCTACGTTCCACGCGCCCTCGCTTTGCTCGCTCGGCGACGAAGACGACATTTCAGTCCATGCACCTTTCAGACGTCATCGTGAAAACGCGGCCTGTGCCGACCTCCCCATCCGCTTCCCCAGGAACCCGACCAATTGTACATGCTATGTTGAACTTCTTTCGCACCGCATGTAGCCAACCGCGCTATTGGGATGTGGGGGTGGGGGGCAAGGTAAGAATTGTTACCGTTTGGGGTTGTGATTCAATTCAAGACCGGTCCTTTTTGTCTGCCTCGTTTTTTTTCTGTCTCACTTGCATGGTTCCCCTTTAATTGTCTCACTTGTGAGACAGAATTAAGCCCTTTTTCTCTCGTCGATTGACAACATTAGCACCCACTTTTCGTAGCTGGCGCCCCGCCATAGGAACGTAGAATTTCCAACACTGTAGCTCAGAGCCGCCGACAGAGATGGACACCACTCCTCTTCCCTCGTTCGAGTTTGTGAAACTAATTTGAGAGCTGTTGGCATTTCCGTTCGAAGTCTCGGCGATACCAAAACGACCAAAGCTGCGGTTGGGTTGAGACAACTCAAGCGTGGGGGAGGGGTTGCTGATGATGGGAGGAGCTGCAGAACAGCGGGGGTTGATGGGCTCCAGACACCGCACCGAGGAGTCAAAGCACAGGCATCGATTAACCTCGAAGGCCTCACGCTGGGTCAACTCCCTCGCTCGTTGTCCTACTCCCTGGAGTACCCAGTGGAACAGCAGGTGGTGTCAACCATCATCCGCACCGCCCCCAACCACCACCACCACCACCCTCCCCTAGCTGCCCCCCTCGGGGCCACCCCGCCACGCCGTGCCACGTGCGGTGTCTGGGGCCGCTCCCGACTCAACGCCTCCCCCCCACCCAAGTCACGCAGTCACAGCCCCGATCTACCCAAGGGAACCTTCCCCACACCCCGCTCCGGCACTCTGAACGTGTGCAGAGTGGAGGTGGTGGGCGGGGAGCGAGGGAGGGAGATGGAGCGAGGGAGGGGGAGCAGTCGACATTTGCGTGATGGATCACCTGCGAGCACTGGGCCGTACGAGATGCTTTTGGGATGCACTTTGTAAAAAAAAAAGAATCACGCAGATCGAGGCGGCTTGAGTGTGATCGTGTTTTTGTTTTCGGGTGCACTTTTGAAAGGTGCCCATGTCAGCTGATATATCTATGCAGTTGTCACGAGCCATCATGACGATTGTATAAATACAGCAGAAACTGGAAACCATGCAGATAACCACTCTCGTCTGCGCTCCTTCAACGGAGGACGAATTGCAATACGGCAGACGAACCCTCTCTCCTGAAGCCTTCTCGTCGTGGCCAGCAGCAGACCTCGAAATTGACATTCAGCTCCTGAACCACACTGCAGTCATCATCATGAACGAGAATAGAATCTTCCACGATAGCTCCGCTGCGAGATGAAGTGTCGGTAATGACATTTTGACCATACTTCACCACGCTGGTCACTGCGGGTTGATGAAGGTGGAGGAGGGGGGATTGAGGGGCCACTTGCCACTGATTTCAACCACTTGCACATCACAGCGCAACCACGGACATTATAATATCACAGCCGCATCGAGGCACGGCAAGGCAACACAATTGGAAATATTTGCATTCCCCACAAGGTGCGGCCTCACGCAATAGCAAAATGTGAGCAAGCATTCGACTGAAGCGACATTGAGAGATGCAATCAAATGTTCAGCAAAGTACATAAAAAACGAACGCGTGCATGGAAATTAATAATAATGTTAAACCCTTCATCAATCCACTGCTGGAATGAGGCTCTTCCCATGCCGTGTCATTCATGATAAATGTTTGACCATACTTCACCACGCTGGTCAATGCAGTTTGTTGAAATGGACGCATTCGTGCAGACAGATTTGCGCACTGTGCAAATCGCGCCAACATTCTTTCGCTTACTTTTTCTCTCTCCAGAATTACTGTCCCGATGGTGCTATTGAGATGTCTAATCCATAAAAAAAATCTCGCCGAGCCATTAGAGTAACTAGCCCGTTAAACATATGAACGCACTCAGTAACTAGATAACAGTATTACAATTACTACTACCGTACTGAGGATTGCTTCGCACTAGAGGGCAGCACGTCCACACCCAACTTGCTCATTAGGGTTCATGTTCATAATACAGTTTTTTTGTTTTAGATCGCGTAAATGTACGCGATATAACCCACAAAATTACGCGATCTAACCCCCCAAAACCTGTATTATGGATGCTATTGGTCGCGAAAGCCTACGGGTTAAACTGAGGGTTCATGTTCATTGGATGACAAAGTCGTTTTTAACTCTCACACCAGGAATCCAAAATAACTGCACAACCCAACTTAACGTGATGCTCTTCCCGTATCCCGTAAATGAACTGGCGCCTGTCATAGAAATGTAACTTTGTCTTTTAGCAGTCGTCACTTGTGTAAGATTTGCCACAAATTAGTCGTGTAACGATAAACCCATGTACACATTAAATATATACATTGTTGGAAAATGTTCTCTTATTTTCGTTAGTGTGCGGGGGTTTCCCGTGGCACTTCCAATACCCCCTCGTGACCGGGTCCATGCGCACACTCAGAATCAGAATTTTTATCTTGGGGAAATCCGATAAGCTATGAAGCTCTTTCCCCACATATGCCCGGTAAGATATCTTCTGATGTCACAGATGTCCACTCGTCCACCGGAGGGCAACACTTACCCGTGAGCCTCGCTGTTGGGACGTTCACAACAACAGCAAAGACTCAACACACATTCATCACCAAGATTGTGGCCTTAGAAGAAAATATATGGTAGACGACGTTTCGACCATTGGCCCTTCTTCATAACACTTCTTCTTAGCATATTTGTGTTAATAAATATTGCCCCGAAACGTCGCCTATTATATATTTATATTTGTTTCTCTTTAAGGCAACAGTGTTATTGGCGAATGTATTGGAGTTTTATATATATCATAAATAGTAGTGGCTTGGGCTGGACTTCATCCAGCAGTGGAGTGATCATTGCTGATATTGAGAAACGTAACTAAATGTATGTATGCAATTTGCAAGCGGTAGTTGAGTACATGTAATCACAACTGGTGCCACGTATAAGTTACATTATTAACATGTGAAGTATGTGGCTGCATTGGTTTCTTCTAATGTTATCACATTAAGCTTATTCTACAAGGTTATCATCATGGTATGTATTTTGATTGACGGTGCTTGGGCAAAGACCATCGAATCAGAGACATTACACGCGTCTCCCAAGAGAGGGAATCTAACCGGCACATTCTGTACTTGCTGCGTTCAAATGAGCATTCGCCTTTGGGGTGCCACGGTGGCTAGGAGATGTTAACTACCTCGCCTGGTATACAGGAGGACGTGGGTTCGATCCCGACCCTGACGCCTGCTGCTGTATATTTGGTGTTTGCGTCTCTCTTTCTCATCATCATCACGGTGGCTAGGAGATGTTAACTACCTCGCCTGGTATACTGGAAGTCGTGGGTTCGATCCCGACCCTGACGCCTGCTGTACAGGGTACTTCAAAACAATGTGAACACTTCCGATAATTTGCTACGACACCACAAGAAACGTGCTGCTGACTGCGGGATCTGGAGACCACCTGGAGAAGATGCCAGGCACGTGTTGACAATGATGGCGAACAAGTGGAAACTATAACTTTTGAAGCTATTAACATACATTTCTTAGCATGGTACAGTCTATTATCCGTTATTTTTCCATTTAAAACGATAGTCCCATATAAGGGTTTTTAAAAATGTGAAGCACCCTGTATATTTGGAGTCCGCGTCTCTCTCCCCGTGGTTAGCGTGGATTTTTCTCCGGGCCCTCCGGTTTTTCCCTCCACATTTAGAATCAACGTCACCACACGTTTAGAGTATTTGGAAAGCTATTAATGTTCACATGGTAAGCCACCTCTTTGGGCTATAAGTTGTGATAGCCATGTCGCGACTGAAATATAGTGAATAGCTCAGGGTGCCGAACGTATGTATGGAGAACTAATTTCGCACCGTACGTAGCCAACCGTGCTCATTTTTTAAAAAATAGCCTTTGACGAGCAACAGTAATTTATAAATACCACCAACCGACACAACAAATTAGTAAACTTTGTCACGTAAAACAAAACGTGACAACCCGTTACTAGTGCAGCACACCCGGTGTGTGAGAGCGCAAACCCCACTAGGACATCTACGATTCCAGCTGCTTGTATTACTTTCCTGTTCAGTAACACACAAGCAAAAATCTATCGAGGCGAGGTCCCGCCCACGTGGTGGGCCGGACCTCGCATCGACAACGCAGCAGCTCAGGTACCATGGAGACAGCCGTGGCCACGCTGAAGGGGGCCTCTTAGTGGCGTGCGGTGGCACGACAACAGCAGCCAGCAGCAGGAGCAGCTGCCGTGAGAAACGCTCGTGCGTTGTTGCATTGCTCGAGTGTTTACAATCGTGTAACTCACTGTAACATAGCGGTACGTGTGGGGACGAGTTCTAACGAGGAAAGAAGAAGCGCTGTTTTAAAATAAACTAAATTGGAAGGATGAATCCACAAACGTAACACTTTAAAAGTAGGGCAAAAAAAAGATAAATTTGTGAATTCTGGACAACATTGAACGAACATTCGCGAATTGGCAATTAGTGAATCGAGCGAATTAGACATTTCACGAGGTAAACAATAACAAGGAGAAGATATGCGACACAGGATTCTGCTATCGACATCACCACCACCACCAGCATCATCGTCGTCGTCGACATCACCGCCAACATCGCCAGCGTCGGCTTGACAATGGACGCGGCGTCCACGACGGACAAGCTGATGGAGGCGGCCAAGAGCGGAGACCTCGCAACGCTGCAGACTCTGCTGCTGCTGCCCCCGGGAGGTGGACGAGCCCAGGGGCAGCAGCGGCAGCGGCAAGAAGAAGGGCAAGAGGGGCCCGACGAGGAGGGAGACCGCGATGCGTGGGCCGACGGCCATCACGGGGCCACGCCGGCACACTACGCGGCCCGCGCCGGCCGCCTGGGGGCCCTGCGCTACATGGTGGAGGAGGGCGGCCTGCCCGGACACGCCAGGGCCCTCAACGGGGCCACGCCGGCACACGACGCCGCGGCCACGGGCCACTTGGCCTGCCTGCAGTGGCTGCTCACGAACGGCGGGTGCCGGCCAGAGGTGAGAGGGTCAGGGCACGGCGCGAGGAGAGTGACCTGCCGCTTTGGGTGACACGTGTCACGGTGGTGTGTGGGTTGGTGTTGCGGTGTGCATGGGGAGGGTGCGCGTGGGCGCTGTGTACACCTGACGTCTGACAGGTGTACGCGCTGGCTATGGCTCACCTTGGTAACGGCCCGTGCCGGTGCCGTGTGCTCATGTGGACAGATATGGGTACCCGTGGTAGGGTCCCCGTGGTGGTGGTGGTGATGGTAGTGTAGCGGTTAGCGCGCTACGAACCCGGCAACGCCGAGTTCGATTCCCGCTCACGGCCGGTGACGATTGCCTGAACCGGTCCTGGGCCTCCCCTAGGTCGACTCGGCCTCAAATGAGTACCTGGTGCGATGTGTAAACTTCGCCACTGGGGTTTGGAGACACAAGGCGATTTGGCTCCGTGCTGACCACCCACCCCCTCGTGTGCTGTGCCGCCTTTCATAGTTGCTCGCTAACAGCGCAACAAGTCTATAGAGTATTGGGGGTATTTGTCTTTGTGCACGTGGTTGGTCAATGTGTGTAAACGTGACCTGGCTGCAGCGACCTGGCTACGCACAGGAGGACACGTGCTGTTTATTTTGGCACCTGCGATTAGCACGGTCGGCGAGGTACGGTGCGACAAAAGTTCCTCAGACACACCCACCCACACGTGGCCCGGTGGACACAGCTGCCCAGTGTGGATACACGTGACTGTGAGACACGTGGGTGGGTCACGTGCGGGTCACGGTAGCCGGCTACAACCAAGGTGGTGGGTACCGTTAGGAGGAGAGCTTGGGTACACACGAGGGGTGATCGGTGTACCTTTGGTGTGTAAACAAGTGGCTGGGGGTGTCACGTAGGTGTGTACACACGTTGCTGAGGGTGTCACGTAGGTGTGTACACGTGTGGCTGGGTGTCACGTAGGTGTGTACACACGTTGCTGAGGGTGTCACGTAGGTGTGTACACGTGTGGCTGGGTGTGTCACGTAGGTGTGTACACGTGTGGCTGGGTGTGTCACGTAGGTGTGTACACGTGTGGCTGGGTGTGTCACGTAGGTGTGTACACGTGTGGCTGGGTGTGTCACGTAGGTGTGTACACGTGTGGCTGGGTGTGTCACGTAGGTGTGTACACACGTTGCTGAGGGTGTCACGTAGGTGTGTACACGTGTGGCTGGGTGTGTCACGTAGGTGTGTACACGTGTGGCTGGGTGTGTCACGTAGGTGTGTACACGTGTGGCTGGGTGTGTCACGTAGGTGTGTACACGTGTGGCTGGGTGTGTCACGTAGGTGTGTACACACGTTGCTGAGGGTGTCACGTAGGTGTGTACACGTGTGGCTGGGTGTGTCACGTAGGTGTGTACACACGTGGCTGGGTGTGTCACGTAGGTGTGTACACGTGTGGCTGGGCGTGTCACGTAGGTGTGTACACGTGTGGCTGGGGGTGTCACGTAGGTGTGTACACGTGTGGCTGGGTATGTCACGTAGGTGTGTACACGTGTGGCTGGGTATGTCACGTAGGTGTGTACACGTGTGGCTGGGTATGTCACGTAGGTGTGTACACGTGTGGCTGGGGGTGTCACGTAGGTGTGTACACGTGTGGCTGGGGGTGTCACGTAGGTATGTACACACGTGGCTGGGTATGTCACGTAGGTGTGTACACGTGTGGCTGGGGGTGTCACGTAGGTGTGTACACACGTGGCTGGGTATGTCACGTAGGTGTGTACACCTGTCGGGGTGTCACGTAGGTGTGTACACACGTGGCTGGGGGTGTCACGTAGGTGTGTACACGTGTGGCTGGGCGTGTCACGTAGGTGTGTACACATGTGGCTGGGGGTGTCACGTAGGTGTGTACACGTGTGGCTGGGCGTGTCACGTAGGTGTGTACACGTGTGGCTGGGTGTGTCACGTAGGTGTGTACACGTGTGGCTGGGTATGTCACGTAGGTGTGTACACGTGTGGCTGGGCGTGTCACGTAGGTGTGTACACGTGGATAACTCATTGTGGATGCACCAGGTGGTGTGTGTAACCCTGAGGTGTTACAGGTGGCTGTGGGTTTATCTGGTGGGCCATGCACCCTTGCGGGTATTTAAAGTGGTATATTTACTTACCTGCACTTGTGTACACCTGGGCACACCTGGCTGGGTACACCTGCAGCACACATGGAGATGTGTACAGCTGTTATTCAAGGTGGGGTGTGTGCACCTAACCCAGTTATTCTTCACCTTAACTGTAGCCTTGCACCCCTCTGATTCTCAATGGTTACAATATTTAGAAAGTTAATAAACGCATAGGGGCTTGACGAAACAAAGTAGTTGCACTTCCGTACCCGTGCTTCATTTGTGTTTCGATGATTTGCCTTCCAACAAAAGTCTGGCCATGTCTCGCACCCCCAGGGGTGCGAGATGCACCCCCTGGTTAAGAAGAAGAACCACTGTCCTAATCCTACATACTCCTGGCACTGCGCAAACCCTGATTCCGTGTGTTTATGGCAGCGTGTTCACCCGACTGCGCGTACTCTTGCAGCGCGTACACCGGGAGCACACCCACACCTGGCCCTGCCTACTACACCCAGCAGTGTGTACACCCGGAATGCACGTGGGTGAGTGTACACACACAGATGTGTATACCTGGTCCTGTGTGCAGTTAAACAGGTCTGCACACCCATGGGTTCGTTTGGTACACGTATATGGGTGTTACACGTATATGCAGTACACATGATGATGATGATGATGTATAAAACCACCCATTATTTATGTTGTTGCCATTCATATATTGATGTCTTACCCATTCCTGTGCCACGTGTGGTCACCTGACCCCAATCGCTGCACGCACGTAGTCTGCGTCTGTGTATTTTGTGGTCTGCGGTGTTTATTTTGGATGGGGTATAGAGTCATGCCCGTGTCCAACTCGCTCGCAATGCGCCTGATGTCATGATATCTGGGAAGGTAAGTATAGTTGAGCCTGGATAACGGCTTGATGGGTTACCACCGTGGACAAACAGGTTGCCACCGGGCTGGCGAGCAAATTGCAGTGCAGCAAAAGTCCAGTGTTGCACTGTACGTCTATGCTCCCTTGTCTGTGTTTCTCGCCTTCAACATGCACTGACCGGCGCGGGGAAACGTGATCAGATTATCCCCAGGACATGCACGCCGCGGGGAGGACCTCATCCAGCTGTGGAATGGAAATAGGGCAATGCGTTTACATACAGGTATCCAGCCCGCGCACGCACGCATATTTATATTACAGCAGCGTCAACACGTGTAGCCATGGAATATGACACCGCATGTGCACACAGCACGGGTGTCTGGTACGTAACATGTTTGTCTCTATTAAAGTATCCGGCGCTTTGTGCGAAGATGTCCTTAGCTTCGTACCACTACGAAATCCCTTTGAATGAATCGCCTCCATGCGCAAGCCCCAGCCCATGGAGTTAAGTAACATTCTGAGATCCGGACGCATTTCGGATGCACTGTGAATCCGGCTTTGTCGTCGAGAAAATCCTTAACAATGACCGATGGAAATTAAGCACCGGGAAATGACGCAAGGACCTCTAAGAATTCTGCAATGCGGGGCTTAGGATAAATACGAACGAAAACAAGAATTGCGTGCAACAAATTCGCCAACCAATTGGAGATACAACTGTAAAGCAGCAGAGTGTGTACCTAACGTAATATAATCGTCAATGGCAATATGTCTAGGAGTTAAATGCCAATATCGAGGTCTGCTAAGCCACGAGAGGGCTTCAGTGGAGAGTTCGTGTGGTTTTGTTCTTCCTGAATTGCATGAGTGCAGATGATAATATTTGGTTTACGACGAAGTCAACGGTTTATTTTGGTTGCACGACCACTCATGAAAGAGATGTGGTGCAGCATCAACTGATTGATATTCTGATGCGGTTGATGGCCCCACCAGTGTCTTCGAGGGACATCAAAGCCAAGTGGTGTGATGTTTGGCTTCCCATCGGTTTCCTCCCGTAGCTAGAAAATACCGTGCAATGTAACTCGCTTCGGCCAAACACGCCAACGCAACATCGCCCGTACTCCAAAAACTTGGCAGGACCCTCCTGAAAAAGTCTGAGACTCCTGAAAAAGAGTCTGAGACTCAGTGAGACTTTCCCGGGTAAAACGAGCAACATTTAATGAATAAAAAAAGTCCACTGCAGGTGCAGTATTAATTTACTCTGAATATTTTTTTTGCGCCAGAACATTTCCAATTAAACATGGATCAGCAACGTGCACATAGACCACAAATATGCGGCAAGATGTGTAGTGTGCAAAGAAGCGTGAAACAGTACACACTTGGAACGAGACTGAGAGAGCAGGAGGAACGCACGGATCAGAGAACACGCACAATTTAGAGGCACCATATGGACTGTAAAGTGAAGTAAGTGGACTTTAGCGGGCCACCTTACTAGAATTAATGATGGACATTCGTCGAAACTAATCATGGAGAGACAGCCAAAGGGGGACAACGCACACGATAGTGCGTCCATCGTGGAGATGGACTGATGAAATCCGCAGGTGTGCAGAACCTGGAATGAGCATCCCATTGCGTGACCGCGGAACGTGGCGACGGTTTGGTGGGTCCTGCAGCAGTGGATAGATCACGGCTGGCGATAATGATTCCAAATTGCAATGTTTGTAACGTGTGGTTGTCTTTACGCGTGTGCTATTTTTGGCGAATGCTTGTTTGCGTTGCGAGCAGCACTTAACACAAACGTGCGTGCAGCAGCACGAGCCACCTCCAGAGGCTCACCTGCTTAAGCGCTCATTTGCACCATTGTAATGGTCTGGGGCTTTTGTCTTCGCGGGCAGACACGCTCGCACGCACGCACGCACGTCCGGTCAGCTCGCCGGCCCAGAGAGGCGAGACCCGGGACAAGCTGTCGGCTTAGGGTTACGCTCGCAAGGAGAGGAAACTCCCCCCAGCAGCGCGTCGCTCACGCGAGCGGCTTCCCCTTGCTGCCCGGCCTCGTCACCCCTCCATCTCGCGCATCGCCCGGAGGGCCGCGGAGCGCCTCGGCTGCTGCGGCTGCTGCTGCTGCGGCTGCTGCTGTTGTTGTTGTTGTTGATTCTCTGGGCGTGGTGGGCGCACGTGCGCGGGGCTCGTGCGCCGCAGGGGGCGTATTCGGTCGTCGGTGTGTAACGTCGGTGTGTAATACAGGTGTGTAACGCGGGTGTGTAACGCGGGTGTGTAACGCGGGTGTGTAACGCAGGTGTGTAATTCAGGTGTGTCGCGTTGGTGTGTAATACAGGTGTGCAGTGTCGGTGTGTAACGCAGGTGTGTAATTCAGGTGTGTCGGATCGGTGTGTAATACAGGTGTGCAGTGTCGGTGTGTAACGCAGGTGTGTAATTCAGGTGTGTCGGATCGGTGTGTAATACAGGTGTGCAGTGTCGGTGTGTAACGCAGGTGTGTAATACAGGTGTGTCGCGTCGGTGTGTAATACAGGTGTGTAGCGTCGGTGTGTAATGTTGGTGTGTAATACAGGTGTGCAGTGTCGGTGTGAGACGCAGATGTGTAGTGTTGGTGTGTGATGCAGGTGTGAGACGCAGGTGTGTGACGCAGGTGTGTGCCACGCAGCCCACAGCGAGCCGGGTCGCTCTGGCAAAATGAGACTCGTCCAGGTCTCCTCGCGTTGTCGCCACCTGGGTTCAACGAAGTAAAACTTCCTGCCAGTGACCAGGAGGTGGCGATGCAGCCAGTGGGTGTGCGGACCTGTCCGTGCGGATCGTTGAGTGGATGAACTCTCTTACGTGCGGGTGGTTTTTATTTTATATACAGTGAGGGAAAAAACGTGTTTGATCCCCTGCTGATTTTGTACGTTTGCCCACTGACAAAGAAATGATCAGTCTATAATTTTAATGGTAGGTTTATTTGAACAGTGAGAGACAGAATAACAACAAAAAAAATCCAGAAAACACGTCAAAAATGTTATAAATTGATTCGCATTTTAATGAGGGAAATAAGTATTTGACCCCCTCTCAATCAAAAAAATGTCTGGCTCCCAGGTGTCTTTTATACAGATAACGAGCTGAGATTAGGAGCACACTCTTAAAGGGAGTGCTGCTAATCTCAGCTTTGTTATCTGTATAAAAGACACCTGTCCACAGAAGCAATCAATCATTCAGATTCCAAACTCTCCACCATGGCCAAGACGAAAGAGCTCTCCAAGGATGTCAGGGACAAAATTGTAGACCTACACAAGCCTGGAATGGGATACAAGACCATTGCCAAGCAGCTTGGTGAGAAGGTGACAACAGTTGGTGCGATTATTCGCAAATGGAAGAAACACAAAAGAACTGTCAATCTCCCTCGGCCTGGGCCTCTATGCAAGATCTCACCTCGTGGAGTTGCAATGGTCATGAAAACGGTGAGGAATCAGCCCAGAATTACACGGGCGGATCTTGTCAATGATCTCAAGGCAGCTGGAACCATAGTCACCAAGAAAACAATTAGTAACACACTATGCCGTGAAGGACTGAAATCCTGCAGCGCCCGCATGGTCCTCCTGCTCAAGAAAGCACATATACATGCCCGTCTGAAGTTTGCCAATGAACATCTGAATAATTCAGAGGACAACTGGGTGAAAGTGTTGTGGTCAGATGAGACCAAAATGGAGCTCTTTGGCATCAACTCAACTCGCCGTGTTTGGAGGAGGAGGAATGCTGCCTATGACCCCAAGAACACCTGCTAAGGGGACAGGACAACTTCACCGCATAAAAGGGACGATGGACGGGGCCATGTACCGTCAAATATTGGGTGAGAACCTCCTTCCCTCAGCCAGGGCATTGAAAATGGGTCGTGGATGGGTATTCCAGCATGATAATGACCCAAAACACACGGCTAAGGCAACAAAGGAGTGGCTCAAGAAGAAGCACATTAAGGTCCTGGAGTGGCCTAGCCAGTCTCCAGACCTTAATCCCACAGAAAATCTGTGGAGGGAGCTGAAGGTTCGAGTTGCCAAACGTCAGCCTCGAAACCTTAATGACTTGGAGAAGATCTGCAAAGAGGAGTGGGACAATATCTCTCCTGAGATGTGTGCAAACTTAGTGGCCAACTACAAGGGACGTCTGACCTCTGTGATTGCCAACAACGGTTTTGCCACCAAGTACTAAGTCATGTTTTGCAGAGGGGTCAAATACTTATTTCCCTCATTAAAATGCAAATAAATTCATAACATTTTTGACATGCGTTTTTATGGATTTTGTTTTTGTTATTCTGTCTCTCACTGTTCAAATAAACCTACCATTAAAATTATAGACTGGTCATTTATTTGTCAGTGGGCAAACGTACAAAATCAGCAGGGGATCAAATACTTTTTTTCCCTCACTGTATATGTGTGTGTGTGGAGACTTCGGTTTTCCCTGTTATTGAAAACACAAGTTATTCAACTGCGCCGAATTGCATTTGTATTATGATTCTTGTTTCATAATAAAGCACGGCCCATTTATAAATAGATACCCCAGTGATTGATAATGACCCCCTTGACATTTTTCTCACCAGCTGATTTAAATGTTGTGAAAGCAACATGTAAAAACATATAACTGCATCGAGATTTTGTTGGGAGACCTGTGGAGGCTTTCACTTGGAATGTTGTTTGCCCCGATTGTTTTAGTGGGGGTGTCTGTAAGTGGAACACCCCGGTGTAAGCATGTCATTTGTTAGTGCAGGAAAGCCCCCGTGAATCTCAAGATTATTTTTCATGAGGGTCCTGTATTGGGATGTTTGGTCAATTTCATTGTTGAGTTGCTTGTGAGATAAAAGCCACGAGAGAGCACTCGGATGTCCGCACGGATGGACTCACAAATCCACTTGCTCTGCTGCCACAACTTGGCCACCTCGCACCTCAACGGCTTTGGGCGTTTCACATAAATCTCCTAAGAGATCCCCCCCCCCCCCTCCAAAGCGCGCTGGATCACATGCACAGTTTCTCGTGTGTGAACTGATGGGAGGCGGGGAGCGGTGGCGCAGTGGTTAGCGCACTGTGCCGTGAACCTGGTGACCCGAGTTATTTTCCCACTCGTGACCAGTATCAGTACCGAATAGTTCAACTGGTCCTGGTTCCCCCATAGGTTGACTCAGCCTTAAATTACTTCCTGATGTGGCGTGTAAAGATCAGAACCAGAGAGGCAAAGGCGGCCGGGCGTGGTGCTGGCCACCCACCGTCTCGTGTGCCATGCCGGCCTTCATAGGTGCTCGCTAACAGCACTTGCCCCAACAGGCTGTTAAAGGCTGCACGGGGATCTTTGTATGTTCAACTGATGAGTGTCCATTTGTGCAAGTGAGTGTGCATGCCCCAATAATGCAAGGAGAGAAAATAAATACCTGAAACAATGCTCCATTGATATTTACACGGGATAGAATACAAACGTTCGTGATTCAGGTAGCAGACCCTACCTAACCACATGGCGGACAATAATATACGCAAATATTTGTATTCCTGTTTCACTGTAACTATATTGGGTAACCTTAAGACTGGAGGTGATGTATTATGAGGTGTGTGTATGTGTACCCAAGTGCTGGGGCTGCAACGATGAATCCCTATAAATCCCGCGGGGCGTATCAACCGTACAATACTCCGCGCCGTCTGCTTTCGCAGTGGATGTTACAGATTCTAAAACAAGTTCGGCCGTCGAGCGTCAGAGGGGTAGGCACCGTGCTCAAATCGGTCTGACGCACGGCAACAGCGGCCCCTACTGGTAAGCTACTGCAGGCTGCCTGGAAAACCAAGCGCCTTCGCGATAGCCCCCACGCTATAAGGATGGCACGGACGCCAATTGTACAAAATTATTCACCTTTAATGTTACGCAGCGGGGAGAGGTGAATGGCGGGATGGATGAGGGTGGCAGAGGGGGATACGTGATCGATAGGACAGGGTTGGCAGTAGTAGGGATGGCACGGAATACGGTGGTCGGGTCGACGGACAGTTTCCAGCAGGGAAGGGGAAAGTTCTTAACTTGGGATCGAACCGAGGTCATACAGACGTCTCGGTGGAGGGAGTTTGAGGTGGATCCATCCAAAGTCTGGTGGCTGAGCGTTGCGGTGCACGTGTTTCCCGGAGTGGACGCTGTTTTATCGCCGTTTGTTATTCATTAAACGGCTGGTTGACTTTATCCCGAGTGGTGGTGACTCGAGAAAATAGATTGAGAGCGATTTACGGAGCCAAGGGCGCTCCGTAGCCGAGAGTACGTGTGAATGAATGAATGGACACATTGCATCATCCGCCGAGGCCTTTGCTAACCCGTAGTTGGTCACTTGTGGTGGAGGTTAAAGTGTGGGTATCCTTCCAACTCGACCACCCCCAAGGCAATAGTTCCTGCCTGTACCTGGTGGGTATCCTTCCAACTCGACCAACCCCAAGGCAATAGTTCCTGCCTGTACCTGGTGGGTATCCTTCCAACTCGACCAACCCCAAGGCAATAGTTCCTGCCTGTACCTGGTGGGTATCCTTCCAACTCCACCAGCCCCACGGCAATAGTTCCTGCCTGTACCTGGTGGGTATCCTTCCAACTCGACCAACCCCAAGGCAATAGTTCCTGCCTGTACCTGGTGGGTATCCTTCCAACTCCACCAGCCCCAAGGCAATAGTTCCTGCCTGTACCTGGTGGGTATCCTTCCAACTCCACCAGCCCCAAGGCAATAGTTCCTGCCTGTACCTGGTGGGTATCCTTCCAACTCCACCAGCCCCAAGGCAATAGTTCCTGCCTGTACCTGGTGGGTATCCTTCCAACTCCACCAGCCCCACGGCAATAGTTCCCGCCTGTACCTGAGTGGCGTTTTAAGAGAGGGAGGCCTCAATCCCCAGCGCTCTGTGCACTGGGTGCGAAGGCGACTTTTAGCCCTGCACATTGGTCGTGAACCCATTCATGTTGGCATCTCCAACCATCATTCATTGTCATTATTCTCAGCATCGCTCCACAAAACACTGCCTCCTCACCAGCCCCCCGTCATGTCCTCCCTAGCAAGTGGCTGCTTCTGCATTCCGGAACAGATTCACCCCTACACTGTGATGCGAATGAGCGAGTGGGAAAGCGAGTGAGTTCGAGTGAGCATGTGGGTAAGTGGGATAATGGATAAGTGGGTGAGTAAGTGATTGAGTGAGTGCGCAGGTGAGTGAGCGTGTGGGCGAGCTGGCTAACCGTGTACGTGAACGAGCGAGCGATGGGCTAGAGAGTGAGAGCGTGAGCGAGTGTGCGGTTGTCTGGTTAGGCGAGCGAGTGAGCGAGCGGGTGAGCCAGCTGGCAAGTGAAATAAGCGAGTGCGTGCGCGGTTGAGTTCGCGAACAAACTCTGAACCCGTCGCGTAACCCGGCTGGCCACGCTGTTAATTGTCGCCGCACCGAGCTTCAGCGGCCACCGCCTCTCGCCCCGTCTCTCGCCCACGTCAGGACAAGGACGCGTCGGGCGCCACCGTGCTGCACCTGGCCGCCCGTTTCGGACGGCGCTCCGTGGTGCAGTGGCTGTTGCTGCAGGGCGGCGGCGGCGGCGGCAGCGACCCGCTGGGCGTCACGGCGAGCGGCGCGCTGGCCGTGCACTACGCGGCGGCGCGCGGGGACCTGCCCACGCTCCAGCTGCTGCTCGCGAAAGCCCCGCAGTGAGTGGCTACCCCACCGCCCACCCGCCGCACATTACCCACCACCAACCACTCGGCTCCCCCCACTCGCCCAAGGTGTCATCCTCCGCAGAATGCACGGAGAGAGCACAATCGCGTCACGACGACGGTCGGGAAACAAGACTGTAAATGCATCCCCGGCAGAAGGCCATCGTAGCCGTGCACCTCGACGTGTCGATAAGATTTTTCTTGAAAGGTTTATTATTCTTGCCGATGGCCAGATAGTTCAGAGGTCAGAGCGCTGAGCCGGCACCACCTGAGGTCCCAAATTCGAATCGGTGACGCAGCGCCGTGGTTTGCATGAGCCTTGGTGCAGGAAATGAAATGGGGCCCCTCCATCCAATTCTCCTTTTTCTTCGTAGCCCGGCCACCGGGCACCTACGGAGGGGTTACAATTATTACGCGGTTATAATTACTGTCCCCACCTTCCGCGGAAGCTTCCAGAAGGAAATGAGTAATAGCAGAGTGTGGTGGCATCAACGGCATTGGTTACAGTGACCTTTGATCAATCCCGTACCTTATCGTGAACCTGTGGACCGATCCATTTGCCTTGAAGGAGTGTGTGAAACAGAACAAGTTTCTATTCAAGGCAATTCATTGATATCGATTCATGGCCAACTGCTACCTGGAATACGCCCGATCTCGTCACTTCTCAGAAACTAAGCAGAACTAAGTCTGCACGGTGGTTAAATCGTTGACCACCACGCACGCAGCTCGTGAAAGGCTGCTGCAGGGCTTCGTTGTGGGCAGCAGAGGGCAGAGCGGCAATATCCACGTTGTGCTGTACCTCTATGCCCCCTGCCTTCACCAACCCGCACTGACCTGGTGTGATGAAGTACGGTCAAAATAACCCACACAGCATGTGTAAAGCCTCATCCAGCAGTGGATTATTCACTAAAAACTAAACTATTTTGATGATACCAGGTAAGGCCCACTGAACGATAGAGCTCTTTTTTTCGGAAGCAACCTGGCCACATGATAGCTCAATGAAGTGACTTATTACGTGTAAATGTATAGCAGACAAATACTCTAAGCGCATGTTGAATGTAAATGTGGAGGGAAAAATCGGAGGACCCGGAGAAAAATCCACACGACCACGGAGAGAGAAGCACACGCAAACTCCAAATTTACAGCAGGCGTCAGAGGTCAGGATTGAACCCACGACCTCCTGTATACCAGGCGAGGGATTTAACATCGTTGTGCATAATGTTCACATGTTCATTGATAGAAAACAGTCACAGGCAGCAGAGTAGAGGAGGGCCTTGAGGCTTGGACAGAGGGCAGGGAGTCAATGGCATGGATGCGCCAGGTGGAGAGAGAAAGCACTACCTCACATTGAGCGGAGGTTGACGGAGGGGGACTGAAAACACGTGGAGGGAAGTAGAGCGAGATGAGAGTGGAGAGGTACGCAGGGGCAATTCCACGGAGGATTTGATGATGCAGGGGATCTGGTAATTGGGGTAATATGGTCTAATTTCCCCAAGTGGCCGAGGAATCGTGCAGCCGTATTATGAAACATTGAAACTAATAATGTACAGCCCCTTGGCAATCCGTTTTTCCCTCCACATTTAGAATCGGCGTGTGTTCAGAGTATTTTGGCTGCTATAAATGTCCACGTGATAAGCCACTTCGTTGAGCCGTCATTTGTGGCTGGGCGGCTTCTGAGAATGAACTATGCAGCTCAGTGGGAATTACCCGGTAAAATAAAAAAATATAATATTAATGCAATTTATAACGCGCGCAAATTTGCGGACGGAACGGCCGCAACTCGGACACGATGGAGGCGACGCTGCGAATGTGCAGAGGCGATGGACGGCGTTCCAGACTGGGCAGGGGCAGCCACCGAGGAGCGGCGCATGGCCGTGACCGTCCCGGATCTTGGTGTCGAGAGAAGGTCGTGAGTCGCACTGCGAAGGCATCTGCCGTGCGCTGCGCTGCAAGTCGTCAATAGCTTTAGCTTAGTTTCAATCCACTGCTTGATGAAGGCCTCCCCGTGCCATGTCTGTCATGGGGAGTGTTTTACCACACATCGCCACGGTGGTCTCAGTATATTTCGGCACGCTGGTGGTTGGTGAAGTGGGAGTGCCAGGAACTGATTTGGTTATTGCTCACCGATGATGTTAGCCGCAGCAGGCAATCGAAGTGACGTCGCCCGGGTTATTGTGCATCGGCGTTCTCCACTCCGCCCCGCCCGCTGCACCCATGTGACCCAGTCGTGTCGTTGATTTTAAGAGAAGGCCATTTTGTGGTCTGGTATCAGGATGGCCACTCGATGCACCGAAAGAGGGCCCACTGTTTTGCAGCGGCCACGGATAAGGAAAGATTTAGTTTGCATTGCCGCTCTGTAAACAAGTTCCATCTCATCTGAAAATCCTGGCTAAAGCGTTTACGTGACTTAACCTATTAAAGTGTCGGTTGATTCATCACGTGTAGAGTAAATAAGTAGGGCTCCCCCGCTTCATTTTGCTGCGTTTTAAAAACAACAAAAGTAACGTTGACTTGTTCCACCGTATGGCACTACGTGTTTTAGATGACGCCGTCGTCGTGTAGATTAAGAATTGACGCCCCCCCCCCCCCCCCCCACCGTGTGATGGACACGGCTGCGTTATGTCCAGCCGTTAAACGGTTAACGATTACGGACGGGCCAATGCGATGACTCCGGGCTGGACACGCTTAGCGCAGTAAGAGGCTTACGAGGACTTAGAGCCACACTGCTCTGCGCTGTCTGCGTAGAAGTGCACACACAGACACGCACGTACACGCACGCACACGCGGGCGTGCGTGCGTGTGCGTGCGTGTCTGTGTGTGCTCTACGGAATGGGAATTCCAAACCCCAATACACGCGGAGTCCTCGCGTGACTCATTGCAGCTCGCGTGCTCTAGCGTGGCTCTCTGGGTAACTTGCTAATGTGGCCGTGGCTCGCGTGATGGACTGTGGCATGTGGCTCATTTGGCTCGCTGCTCGCTCACGTGGGCTCGCGGTAACTCTCTGCGGTTCGTGTGACGCCAGAGGCTCGTGCGGCCGGACTGGCTCACGTGGATCATTGGGTCACGTGACTGACTGAAGGAGCACATGGCATCGGGAACAAAACGTAAACCGGAGACATGGGTTTGCCCGTCGAGGAGAGTAAGTGGGTTTGGGTAGGACACGTGATGGCGAGGAGAGATGATGGCAGGCAGATGGATGAGACTGATAATGGATGGCAGCCAAAGGAGAGAAGGACGACCACAGGGGTGATGGAGCGATGGGAAACTTTAACCCTTTCCCGCTCCGAGACGTCTGCAAGCCGCAGAGTGGGTTGGCGTTAATTTTATTTAGAGAGGCGTAGCGCCGTTGATTTTAAAGACGTTGTAGTCACCGTAGAGAACTGTAGTGACACGACCGCACTCGATGATAGCCGGAGCCAAACTGTGCCACACGCCCTCCCGCATGGCCTTGTGCCATGGTACGTCTTCTAACCTGGAGACGTACCGATAAAGTTATTTTATTTTCTCTTTTACGCTCACGTTGTCACGACGGAATCGGAAGGAAGACTAATGACGTACACGTGCGTCATGGGAATGTGACAATTCATCAGTGAGATGAATTATCGCAAGATGTGAGGATGCCTCCATCCAGGGGATGGGCTGTGGATGATGATGATGATGATATCGTGCAGCATACGAAACGTGACATTGAATAATAACGGAATGGTAGCGGCCAAGAAACGGAATGTGTCCGAGAAGATGCCGACAGAGGAGAAGGAGCAATAAAATCCGTTCACGTGCAGGTGCTGGGTAAATTATTACACCGCAGGATCGTCAGAGGTGGCGGAAGCTAATGGAGGCCTTTATCTAGTAGTGGATTGACCATGGCTGATCGTTATTGAGCGAAGGTAATTTTTTTATATATTAATGCATCTCATAATTACTAACAGTGGCATTTGTTATCATCATCATCACAGCACACTGATGGTGATGCGTTCCTTTTCTAGGCTGTGGGTAATTATCCACAATTTATCAGAATTTACTGACACCGAGCCAAATGAAGGCATTCTTAGGAGACCAGAGTTTTAGATTGAAAGGGTCACAGTAGCCATGCGTGGTGTAGCTGGCAAGTCCCTTCACGATTATCAGCAAAACAAACTTTATTCTCGATTTGGAAATTCGAGTTAACTTAAGACAACTCCGACGTGAATTAATTATTCAAGTTCTCCAGCATAGTACATGTCCCCAGGCCTGACGGTAAATCTACAATCTGTAAGGCGATCCGCTGCGTTTGGTTATTTTAAACCCGTTTAAGCGACAGTGTCGCTTGACCCAGGCTGGGCTGAGGAAGTCAGACAGACACTCCAAGCCAAAGATCCTGAACCATTGCTGCCACTCTCTCGGACTCGTTACACGCAGCAGCGCTGGCTCTGCCCTCTCTTAAAGCCCTCACGGAGCCCCGGGGCCGCCGTCAGCGAGGACGAAGCAGGCCGCCTCACGTACAGGAATACCTCGCGGGGGGAATTATTTTACTGAGGGCTCTTAAGGGACACGGTTCAATAAGGAAGAGCATTTTCCTTGTAATCTTAACAAGGCAGATGCCACTTCTGTAGTCGTTACGCACCATTGTGGCGTTTACTCATCAATCGCGACAGTGGACGAATGACGTTGAGTCACGTGAACAAAATAAAGTCTATGTTGTTTTAACCAGTGCGAGAAGTAAATATATCGGGATAGTCTTATTTGCAAGAATGGTGGGGAGCAGAAACGTGAGAAGGTATCAGAACCCGCAGCGTTGCCTGTCAGCAGCAGCAACCTGCTGTGCATGGTGGTCAGCCATCCATGCGCTATCCAGGCTCAAGCCTCCTACGCGTCAGAATGCTGACCGGATCGAGGGTGCACATCGGGTGTTTCGGTTCACGGGCGAAATGTTCATGACGGGCAACGGTCGCGTCTCTTTGTGACCTCCGTATACAGCGCTCGGCAGTAAGTTAGCGGCATCATGCGCCGGCCATAAAGAGCAGCGCGGATGCGCCTTCTGCCATAATCCCCGATGGAAACTCGACACAAAGCCACGCAATTCCAGCGGAATGCATTCTTTTGCAAATCCGCGCGTAATCTCGACAAAACGGAGCACTAATTGGGTTCAAAGCACAATGTCTCGGTTCTTCGTGGCGAGAGAGCTCTCGCTTTATTGTCGCGGGGCCAATTGTTGATGTGCCCTTTTAAAGGGGATTACATGTGGAGGACGTTGTGTGTGCCTACTCGCCGCTTGTCTTTGTCTCTCTCCGTGTTTGTCCTCGGTCTGCTTGGTGGAATTTACTCGTTTTGTTTCTCTCCATGGCGCGTATTTTCTAGGTCTGCGTTTTAACGAGAGCGAGGGAGAGCGGGAGCCCCTTGTGTGTAATTACTGGAGCACCAAATTGTCGGTGATTACCGTCACAGCGCTGGCGGGTGTGCACGTTGTAGCCACTGTGCCACTGTGGGCGCCTTTCGGTCAACTCTCACTCGTCACGTCGCACCGTGCACGGGACCACGTGACCGCAAATCTCCTATACCTCCGACGGATCCCAATGAAATCCTAGATCAACTATCGGATCACCTTCACTGTCTCCAAAGACTCGCCCCCTGCCTAACTCTCCCCTCTTCTCATCTCACTCTACTCCCCTCCATGCACTTTTCAATGTTTCACGTCCAGGCTCAAGACCTTCCTATTATCCTCTGATATATGACTGTCTGTCTCATTCATTAACAATATATGTATTTCGCATATATGCACCTACGTTTCGCCCGTGATCCACGTCCCCTCTGATGTGTACAGCAACTTCCGGTGTAGTTAAGCTTACTTACTCTGTAACTCCGAATTGTATCGTAATTGTCCAATCAAACATTAACGCATTCCATGCGTGGCAAGGAAGTGGCCCTTCACATCTCAAGGAGCCAATAGCTCACCTTTTAACCTTGCTGTCCACTCAGTCAGCTGATCTAATACAACGCACGCAGCCAACGCTCCTCGAGTGACATTGGCTGGTTTTGTGTTGCAGCTGCACGACGTGGGATTGCCCTTCCTATGGACTTGGACAAAAGATTAACCAAACAGCGACATGTTAATTTGTTATAATGTTGTAATATAAATTAGGTGGAATAAATATTTGTTTTTGGGAGCGTAAGTATGCTGCGCAAAGGTTCGTGTGTTGCTTCAACTGCTTTGGCACGTATGCCTAAACTAGAGATGAGGAATGCTGATGATGGATGGAGCGGTGGTGCAGTGGTTAGCGCACCGCGCCAAGAACCTGGTCACGGTTAGCATCAGTGGCGAGGGAAGTCTGAACTGGGTCTACCCCCCCTCCCTTTCCTTGAGGAACCCGCACTGACCCTGTGTGATCAAGTAAGGTCAGCCGCGGTGACTGGCACAGAGTAAGGAGGCCTTCTTCATCCAACAGATTTACAACGCCCTGTCGTTGTAAATCTGTGCAGCACAATCGAACGCAACCCTCCCGTGCCGCACGTCTACACCGCCCCAGCCGGAAATCCTTCACCCCGAACAACCTCGCGACGACACCTACCCACGCTGGCTGGCCTTCAGCAACGTAGTTTTGTGACGTCCTTGTCTGTTTGTTTGCTAACTTGGCAACTTATCAGACATCTCAACGAGTCCGCGTCTCTTTCTGCTAATGAGGGGGCAGGGGGGGGTAATGTGTGTGGGGGGGGTACCGGACGTTGGCGTGGCGACGGGAGAGCCGGGGGGGGGGGGCGTGCGTGGACAAAGGCACAGCGCAGTGACGCTTTGCGCCAGCGCGCATCAAACTTTAATGAGCGGCCCATGACTGGGCGGGCAGCGTCTCGTGCCTGGCTGCGGCGATTACCGCGGCCCGCCCGCGAGCGTGAGAGCGAGTGTGAGTGAGAGCATGTGAGAGCGAGTGTGAGAGCGTGTGTGAGTGAGTGTGAGTTAGAGAGTGTGAATGAGTGTAAGTGAGAGAGTGTGAGTGAGAGCGAGTGTGAGTGAGAGCGAGTGTGAGTGAGAGAGTGTGTCTGGCAAAACAACCCCCTACCTCCTCGCAGTGCCGGACGGGCAACTCTGTCGTGGACAGTGCTGTGGGGGGAGGGCCAATTCCGATTGGCTCCTCCATTCATGGCGTCTGTGACCACCACAGGGGCTAAACAGGGGCTCTGGACGGGTGCGAGGGGCTGGTAACCCCTCCACCTTCAAAAAAATACCACGAAACTATGACTTAAATATGTAACTAATAAACTTGTGCCGGAGGCCCCGGGGGGGCAGGCGTCTATGACGTCTCCTGGCCAAACCCCAATTGGCGGAGCCAGGAGATTGAATCTCTACCCTCGGGGCTCCTCCAGAAACAACGAAAAGCCACTTCGTTTGGCCATGTGGAATGTTCGAACGCTCACTGCGGAGGAGAGGCTGCCATTCCTCTGTCGGGAGCTGGACCGGTACCGCCTGGGTCTCTGTGGTATTCAGGAGGTCCGGTGGACCGGTTCTGGCTCCAGCCACCATGAGGGGTGGACAGTCCTCTACTCGGGGCAGCAGACTGTCAAACAACAGGGAGTGGCTCTTCTTTTGAACAAAAGAGTGAAAGGAGTGTGGGAGCATAGCGGTGCGGTGTGGGAAGCTGTAAGCCCTAGGCTACTTTGGGCTCGCCTTCCCATCAATCGGAGGCGAGGATTGGTGGTCGTGGTTACTTATGCCCCCACCGAAGACGAACATCCGTGGAGGGATGCAGGCAAAGCCGATGAGTCAGATGCCTTCTATGACCTGTCACAGGTGCTGGCTAAAGTGGCCCCTCGGGATAGAGTCATCTTGTTGGGTGACTTCAATGCCCGAGTTGGTCATGATGCTGGCACCTGGTCTGGAGTGATTGGAGGGCATGGGCCGGATCAGCTCAATAACAACGGTAGGAGGCTGCTAGATTTTTGTGCAGCCCATGGGCTTGAAATTACCAACACGCTGTTCCGGCATTGGCGCATCCACACAACATCATGGATGCATGCCGGGTCCAAGCAAGAACATCTGCTGGACTACATAGTGACGGACCAGCGGATGCGAGCCCATGTCCTTGACACCAGGACCTACCGTGGAGCTGATCTGCCCTCTAACCATCGAGTTGTCATCCGTAAGATGCGCCTGCCATTCTTCCGCTCCGGTGGTGGGTGTACACCCAGGACCCCATTCCAACCTAAAGTGGCCTGGTCTCAGTTATCTGATGAAAGTTGCAAGCGAGAAATTCATCATCGCCTGCGGCTGGGGTTGGCATCGTCCCCCACTCCTCCTGATGTCGAGGGTAAATGGGCGAGGTTTAGGACTGTGACTCATGCAGCTGCAATGGCTGCTTTGGGTACGCCGTCCAGACCTCCCCAGAGGCCCTGGCTGACAGAGGAGGTGTTCAGGATGGTTGAGAAAAAGCGACAGGCCCACTGTCATCGGCTACAGAATCCGACGTCAGAGAATGAGGAGGCTTTCCGCAGCCTTCGCTCGGAGGTTCGGAGAGCCGTGAGGCGCTGCAAGGATGGGTGGTGGTCGCGGGTTGCTGAGGAGATGGAGTCTGCCTCAGTGGCCCGCGATCACAAATCTATATTTAACTCCATCAAAAAAGTAACCGACAGCGCCACACCTATTACCATCATTAGGGGGAAAAAACGGTGATCCAATCTCTGACCCCCAGGAACAGGTTTGCAGATTTGCTGAGCATTTCTGTGAGGTCCTGGGGGAGGGAAAATCCCTCAGCCAGGAAAACATCGTGGCACAAAGTGAGGATGACCCTACTGAGGCTACGGTGCCTCAAATATTGGAAGAAGTCACCGCCTGTGAGTGGCTGGCTGAAGTGCCATCTGTTGAGGAAGTACTGAAGGCGATCCGGAGTCTGAGACCAGGAAAGGCAGCGGGCAGAGATGATCTTCCAAGCGAAATGCTGAGGGAGGGTGGCGTTTGTGCACAGACTGCCCTATATGACATCATAACAACAGTCTGGACCACTGGACGGGTTCCGCAGGATTGGAAGGATGCCCTGGTGGTCCCCCTCTTTAAGAAGGGGGACCGCACAGACTGTAACAACTACAGGGGCATCTCACTCCTCAGTGTGCCGGGAAAGGTCCTGGCAAGGATTATTCAACATCGCCTTGCCAGGCACTGCTGAGGAGAGGCTTGCGGAGCCCCAATGCGGTTTCAGGAAAGGGCGGTCCTGCACAGATGCCATATTTTATGTCCGTCTGCTACAGCAAAGGTGTAGGGAATTCCAGCAAGACCTACATCTCTGCTTTATTGACCTGGTCAAGGCCTATGATACCATCAGTAAGCCTGGGCTCTGGGTTGTTCTTCGTGCTTCGTGCTTTTGGAGTACCTGACCCTCTGCTCACGATCATTAAGGACCTTCATGATGGTGAGCGGGCCCGGGTAAAACTACGTGGCCGGGAGTCCGAGCCATTCCCTGTACACCTTTATGTGTGACAGGGATGTCCTCTGGCTCCCACATTATTTTACATCTATTTTGACCATGTAGTTCGTGAAGTCTTCAATAGCTGTACCGGGGGAATCTCCATATGGTATAGATATAATGGGAGGCTGATCGATGCCCGGGTGCGGTCAAGGGATGGCTCCCTATTGCTCAACCGCGTTATGTATGCCGATGATTTGGTAATAGCTGCTCATTCAGAGGAGGAGTTGGAGACGCTGCTGCTGAGACTGGAGCGTGCCACTAAGAGATGGGGCCTTACCATCAGCCCCACCAAAACTAAGCACCTGCCTGGGTATTTTGTACCATTGGACTTTACACCCCCACAACTCCCAATCGGTAATGGGGCAGTTGTGGAGAGAGTGGAGAGTTTCCCATACCTGGGCAGTGTGCTTATGACCGGCTCCAGTTTAACAGCAGAGGTCTCACTCATAATCAGTCGAGCGGCAATATCTTTTCATCGGTTGCGTAACGCTGTGTGGAAGCTACCTGGTCTGTCACTCCGCACTAAGCTTCAGGTCTTCTCGGCCACGGTCATTCCCTCCCTTCTCTACGCTTGCGAAACGTGGACCCCCCTAATGGAACATCTTCGCCGGTTAGAAATATTTAGGCTGGCCTGCCTACGATCCATCCTGGGTTTAACCAGGCTGGATTGTGTGAGGAGCTCACAAATCCTTGAAAGATCTTGGCAAGGTCCCATCGGTGTGCTCCTCCGGCGGGCAAGGCTGCGATGGCTGGGTCATGTAGCCCACATGCCCAGACACCGCATGCCGAAACAGCTTTTGTTCGGCCGGATCGAGGGGGCTAAACGGGCGCGGCACGGGCTAGAGAAGAGATGGAGTGATGTGGTACAGGAGGACGTGGAGCTGAGTGGACTTGCCGATGACTGGTACCAGCGGTGTCAAGATCGGCCTCTGTGGAGGAGGCTGGTGAGTATGCTACTGGGCAGTTGGAGGTAGTCGCCCTCCAACAACAACGGAGGGCGGAGGAGCGACGCTCACAACAACGAGCGGAGCGCCGGGTGGCTAAAGCACAGCAGGTTGGCACAGTAGGGGGCACAGGTGGTGCATCAGCCAGTCATCTCAGTCATCTCAGTCAGTCGACCCGTGGCACCTGGGTCTGCCCCATGACCTCCTGCCAGCGGGCGTTCGACACTTCACGTCGCCTCAAGGTGCACATGGCCTGGCACAAGCGTCGTGGTGACGTCACCGCCACTTAGTGGCGAATGGCGGTTGTTGTTGTGAATGAGAGCGTGTGAGTAAGAGCGAGTGTGAGTGAGTGAGAGCGAGTGAGAGAGTGAGTGAGAGAGTGAGTGAGAGCGAGTGTGAGTGAGAGAGTGAGTGAGAGCGAGTGTGAGTGAGAGAGTGAGTGAGAGCGAGTGTGAGTGAGAGAGTGTGAGTGAGTGTGAGTGAGAGCGTGTGAGTGAGAGAGTGTGAGTGTGAGAGTGTGAGTGTGACTGAGAGCGAGTGTGACAGTGACTGTGAGTGAGAGCGTGTGTGAGTGAGAGCGTTTGAGTGAGTGTGAGTAAGAGCGTGTGAGTGAATGAGTGTGAGTGAGAGAGTGTGCGTGAGTGTGAGAGCGTGTGAGTGTGACTGAGAATGATTGAGAGCGTGTGCCTAAGTGAGTGTGAGTAAGAGCATGTGAGTGAGTGTGAGTGAGAGAGTATGAGTAAGTGTGAGTGAGGGCGTGTGAGTGAGTGTGACTGAGAACGAGTGAGAGCGTGTGAGTGAGTGTGAGTGAGTGAGAGCGTGTGACTAAGTGAGTGTGAGTAAGAGCGTGTGAGTGAGTGTGAGTGAGAGCGTGTGAGTAAGTGTGAGTGAGAGCGTGTGAGTGAGTGTGACTGAGAATGAGTGAGAGCGTGTGAGTGAGTAAATGAGAGAGTATGAGTGAGTGAGAATGACTCAGCGTGTGAGCGAGTGTGAGCGTGTGAGTGAGCGAGTGTGAGTGAGCGTGAGAGCGAGATATGAGTGAGCGAGTGTGAGTAATCGAGTGTGACTGAGAGCGTGTGAGTGAGTGTGAGTGAGCATGAGAGCGAGTGTGAGTGTGACTGAGAGCGAGTGTGAGTGAGCGTGAGAGCGAGTGTGAGTGAGCGTGAGAGCGTGTGAGTGAGAGTGTGCGAGTGTGAGTGACTGAGAGCGAGTGTGCGTGAGTGTGACTGAGAGCGAGTGTGAGTGAGTGTGACTGAGAGTGAGTGTGAGTGAGTGTGACTGAGAGCGTGTGAGTGAGTGTGAGTGAGCATGAGAGCGAGTGTGAGTGAGTGTGACTGAGAGCGAGTGTGAGTGAGCGTGAGAGCGTGTGAGTGAGAGTGTGCGAGTGTGAGTGACTGAGAGTGAGTGTGAGTGAGTGTGACTGAGAGTGAGTGTGAGTGAGTGTGACTGAGAGTGAGTGTGAGTGAGCGTGAGAGCGTGTGAGAGTGTGCGAGTGTGAGTGACTGAGAGCGAGTGTGCGTGAGTGTGACTGAGAGTGAGTGTGAGTGAGTGTGACTGAGAGTGAGTGTGAGTGAGTGTGACTGAGAGTGAGTGTGAGTGAGCGTGAGAGCGTGTGAGAGTGTGCGAGTGTGAGTGACTGAGAGCGAGTGTGCGTGAGTGTGAGTGAGCGTGAGAGCGCCTCTTGCGAGCCCAGTGGTTGTTTAGTTTTTGTGACGCTCTCGACACGCGGCGTTGTAGCTTTAGACGCTGAATAGCAACGCCTCAGAGTTCGTTGGGAAGGTCTCTCATTTGTCATCGCTGTACTTTCAGGATTATTTTATTTGACATTCATTTTTGCGCACTTGCTTCTCAACAATTATGTATGTGTGTTCCACAGCCCACGACTTGTCGCAGCCTGGAGACAAAGAGCTTTATAGCTCATCGGATTCCTCCTGTAAAAATAAATATTCTGATTCTGATAGTTATTTGAATGGGTGAACACCAACCATGGCAGCTTGTTATGGAGTGTGGTGCTTTGTTGTGGGCAGCAGAGGACAGTGAAGCAATATCGATGCTTGTACTGTACTTCTATGCTCCCATGCTCTCTCCCCACCTTCAACCCATACTGACGAGCACGGTGAAGCATAGTCCAATATCTCGCGTGATCCACACCGCATGGGGAGAGCTTCATCCAGCAGTGGATTGCCCAATCGGGCCGCGCGTGTACATGCACAGAATCGGGAGGTGGCTAGGCGGTGGGATCGAGGTGCCGAGCTGGATCTCAACACATATCGGGCGAGGCGGGTGGGATAGAGCGTTGCCCCCTCTCCACCGTTAGATTTCGGGTGGCTGGACCAACTGGGACAAAACCGCAACCGACGACGCAGCACAGATTGCCCGTCGCGACACGCGGTTTGCGGACACGCCACTAGGCAGCCCCCAGCGAGAGATAGAACAGAAATCCGAGCCCCCTTTTGCGGAACTCTGAATTATTGAGCAGGATAGTGGCGGGTATAAATAGGCCGAGTGATGTGAGAGTGTTTCCACGGGTCTTCCCGTTACGAGCCGCCCCCGTCAAAGGGTTCCTGGCCGCGGTGGTTCTTGTCAACGGGGTTACGACGGCCCATCTGTCGCGACCCCTGCCTATGCATGGCGCGGTCCGCTCCGCTGCTGGATGGGGGCTGGGTGAGGACCCGTGCCCAAGCCGTGCGGGTCGTGCAGGGCTACCTGCCCGTACTGCGCAGCCGCTGGTCACGTGACTTGCCGAAGCCAAGGATCATAGATGTGGCAGCGTAGAAGTGCAGTACAATACTGCAGTTAGTTTTTGCTGCATTGCCCTCTGCTGCCCAGCTTGGAGCAACGCAGCAGCACGTTGCAGCCGGTTTGTTCACGGTGCCAACCCATCCAAGCACTCGCCAGCACTTGCGGAGCCGGGGGGGGGGGGGCCGGCACGTGCCCCCCCAATGATCCGATCGAAATCCCTCATTTCGATCGGATCATTGGGGTGTATTAGTAATAAATCGGCATTTTGCGACCCCCACTGCCACTGTGTAGCCTATTATTATGTGCCAGGGACTCTATAAGATGATAACTGGCAATAAGTAACGGCAAAGCAGTTATAAGTGACTCGCAGAATTGTGCGCAGTTGCGTATACAGAGGCCACGACTTCCCTGAAGGCATTCACCTTCAGCGAGCGCGATGCCGATCACACAACGCGGTTCGAATTCGACCCTCGATCGATTGCTGCGCCATCGCCGCGCCATCGCCGCACACGCGTTGAATAAAAAGCAAGGGACAAGTCCTTACTTACTAACAACTTCTTACTTACTAACAACTCCTTACTAACAACTCCTTACAAACAACTCCTTACTCACTAACAACTCCTTACTCACTAACAACTCCTTACTTACTAACAACTCCTTACTTACTAACAACTCCTTACTCACTAACAACTCCTTACTTACTAACAACTCCTTACTCACTAACAACTCCTTACTCACCAACAACTCCTTACTTACTAACAACTCCTTACTTACTGACAACACCTTACTCACTGACAACTCCTTACTTACTAACAACTCCTTACTTACTGACAACACCTTACTCACTAACAACTCCTTACTTACTAACAACTCCTTACTTACTAACAACTCCTTACTTACTAACAACTCCTTACTTACTAACAACTCCTTACTCACTAACAACTCCTTACTCACTAACAACTCCTTACTCACTGACAACTCCTTACTCACCAACAACTCCTTACTTACTAACAACTCCTTACTTACTAACAACTCCTATAATTAAATTTTGATCTAAAGCTTTCGTGACTGCAGTAATTCATATTCTTAGTTTTTTCGGTAAAGTCACGTGACTTTCGGTAAAGTCACGTGACTTTACCGAAAAAACTAAGAATATGAACTCCTATAATTTTTCATTGCTGGAGGGGTTGCCCCCTCTACCTGAAAATCCTGGCTCCACCATTGTTCGCTGGGTTCATCCCTGCTTAGCTGCCGGGGTCAAATGCGATCGGCCGCATTCCGGGCTGTCTTGTGTCATCGAATTTATATTTTTTTAAAATGTATCAGTAACTATTCTGTTGCACTGTGGAACACAAATTGCACGGTCAAACTTTGTGGCGGCTTTTGCGTTGATTTAACGTCGTGAATGCCTCGGATGTATTTCCACGTTCAATTCGTGCTCGAGTGCCGGGTTGGCATTTGCGTTGCTGCTGCTGTCGGAAGGCCGCGAGTGTCGAATGGTTTCCGCTTGGCCAGGACAGAGCGAGCAAAGTTGCCATCTGTTGGTGAAGTCACGCAACTGCATGATTTGCTATTCTCTGTATATAGTACGGTACAAGAAGTCCTCGCTTAACGTGTTAGATGCGTTCCTGAAAAGTGCCACGTTGATCGAAAAATGATTTCCCCGTTGTAATGTAGTGTCTACAGGAGCTGCGCAGACAAACTTCGCACGCCGCTGAGGAGCGCTCCTCTAATGTACCCGGCACGTAGCGGTGCGTGGAATCGTTGATTCGATTGGACTTTTATGTTCACAGTACGTGGTGGAATTGTGCACGTAAAAATTGCCGACTCTCAATTCATATCATCGTTGTCATCGTCATCATCAGCCGTGATCAATCCACCACTAGATGAAGGCCTTCCTCGGCCACCGCAACCTCTCACGATCCTCTGATGACAACAAGCCACCCAGCACCTGCAAAGGAACTGACCTCACAACTCCACTTTCTTGGTGGATGTTCCATTTGGACACGTTCCATTCCTTGGCTTGCCACTCCATTCTTACTCTTGACCACCTTCCATCGTCCGGCTCAGCCCTCGGACCTCCGACCCATCAAGCCACCTCGTTTGTCATGGTTACAGTAAAACTTGTTTTTTTAATGTAACCGAACCTTTGTGCACACACACACACACGCGCACGCACACACCCACACGCGCACACCCACACGCGCACGCGCACACACACACACGCGCACACACCCATGCGCGCACACCCACACGCGCACACACGCACACACACCCACCCACACACACACCCGCACACACACGCGCACACACACATGAACACACCCACACATCCACACGCGCACACACACACCCACACGTGCACACACACACCCACACGCACACACACACACACGCGCACACACACACGCACACACGCGCACACACACACGAACACACACACACCCACACGTGCACACACACACCCACACGTGCACACACACACCCACACGCGCACACACGCGCACACCCACGCAGGACGCTGAACAGCCGCACGGGTGCGGGAGCGACGCCGCTCTACCTGGCGTGCCAGGAGGGCCACCTCGACTGTCTGCAGTACCTGGCGACGGAGTGCGGCGCCGAGACGAGCGCGCGGGCCAGCGACGGCATGACGGCCATGCACGCCGCCGCGCAGATGGGACACGCCACGGTCATCGTGTGGCTGGTGCGGCGCTCCCCGGCGGGGCGTGGGGGGGCAGAGCGAGGAGAGGGACGCAAGAGACGCACGTGGGAGGTCTTGGGTAGGGTGGGCCCCGCTAGGGTGGGCCCTGACAGGGTGGTGTGGCCGGCAGAGTGGGCCCTAGTTGGGTTGGCCCAGTAGGGTGTCTCTGGTAGGGTGGGTCTGGGTAGGGTGGGCCCTGACAGGGTGGACCTTGGTAGAGTGGACCGGTAGGTTGGGCCCTAGTTTGGTGGGTCTGGTAGGGTGGGCCCTGACAGTGTGGGCCCTGACAGTGTGGGCCCTGACAGTGTGGGTCCTGACAGGGTGGGTCCTGACAGAGTGGGCCGGGTAGGTTGGACCCTGACACTTGCACCCACACAATGGCAGGCTGGACTGGTAATGCAATTGTTTACATTTTAATGGATTCTTGAAAATGAAAATGGGAAAGCAAAACTGAAAATTGTCCAAAAGGAACGTGGAGATGTCCATGCTTCGAATTAGACTGCGAGGTATGGACTATGGAACATACGCAAGTTAAATACACCGTGGTGGCTGGTAAGACTAGCATGTGGGCTTGGGCAGGATAGGTTAATCAACGTGGGAATTCAGAAAACAACAGGGAAGCATTGTAGATGTCATTATAAAGGAGCAGTTACGATGGTGGGGGAGGGGGGGTGACCAAGACAAGAATTGTAGTGACACCCTCTGAGAGGAGTACTTGAAAGATTCCACCCAAAGCGAACAAAATACCAAAAGGCCAGGCGGTGGCGTGATGAGAATGCTCAGGTGATCCTTGAAGGATGCGTGTTGACTGTTACAAGGAGGCAAAGCCAAAAGATGAGATTGCGAGCAGGCCTCGGAGGCCCCTTTCCTTCGCGTGGTGGGGGTTTGACCAGCGGCGCCCACGTGCGTTCACGTCGAGGTTGGCGAGTGAGCCGCTGATCGACGCGGGCAGTGGCGTCGCCACGTGGTCCGTGGTTTGAGATGGGTGACCGCAAGGTGCATTGTGCAGTTTTTGCAACAGCTGCAAGACCCACGAGAGAGCAAGAAAGCGATGGCGGGGTGTGTTGGCAGCAACAGCATCGGTTGTGGCCGCCTCCTGACCTTAACAGCATTGCGCAATCGTCTCCATCGCAGCCAAATCGTACTTCGCATAAAATCGTGAAATCTTTCCGCCCCCCCCCCCCCCGCTGCGTCCGCCCTCCTCTCCGAACCTCTCCGCAACCGCCACGCCTCCCCGCCGCAGGTGAGCTCCACGGCGCTGCGTCTGAGCGACACGGACGCCGACGGCGCCACGGCCATGCACTTCGCGGCGAGCCGGGGCCACGGCACGGTGCTGAGCTGGCTGCTGCTGCACGGCGGGGAGCCGACGCGCGACGCCTGGGGCGGCACGCCGCTGCACGACGCCGCCGAGAACGGTCACCTGCAGGTAGCGGCGGCCGAGGACGGTGCCGTCTGGTTTCGTGGCTCGTCGAGGACGCGCGAAGCACCACCACGCCAACACCACCACCACCACGCCAACACCACCACCACGCCAACACCACCACCACCACCACGCCAACACCACCACCACGCCAACACCAACACCACGCCAACGCCACCACCACGCCAACGCCACCACCACGCCAACGCCACCACCACGCCAACACCACCACCTCGCCAACACCACCACGCCAACACCACCACCACGCCAACACCACCACCACGCCACCACCACCACGCCAACGCCACCACCACGCCAACACCACCACCACCACGCCAACGCCACCACCACGCCAACACCACCACCACGCCAACACCACCACCACGCCAATATCACCACCACGCCAACGCCACCACCACGCCAACGCCACCACCTCGCCAACGCCACCACCACGCCAACGTCACCACCACGCCAACACCACCACCTCGCCAACACCACCACCACGCCAACACCACCACCACGCCACCACCACCACGCCAACGCCACCACCACGCCAACGCCACCACCACCACGCCAACGCCACCACCACGCCAACGCCACGACTACGCCAACGCCGGGCGCCCTCGCGGCAGCGGCGGGTTTTGGCTCCTCCGTCGCGCAGAGATGGTTGCCGCATCGCGCTCTGTCAGATGCGCTTCTGCGGCCGTCTGGAACGCTCTTCGGAAGCCAATGGAGCTATGCACTGTTGAGTCTAGATTGAAAACGAATTTCATTCGAACTGCTTTTTGTGTTTTCGCTTGTTTCCCTTCCCCCGCACCTCCGCTTCGCACGGCTGGCTGCTTACTGTGCGAAAGAAGTTCAACATCCATACACATGCGTGTTCATTCAACATCCATACACATGTGTGTTCATTCAACATCCATACACATGCGTGTTCATTCAACATCCATACACATGTGTGTTCATTCAACATCCATACACGTGTGTTCATTCAACATCCATACACATGTGTGTTCATTCAACATCCATACACATGCGTGTTCATTCAACATCCATACACGTGTGTTCATTCAACATCCATACACATGTGTGTTCATTCAACATCCATACACATGCGTGTTCATTCAACATCCATACACATGTGTGTTCATTCAACATCCATACACATGTGTGTTCATTCAACATCCATACACATGTGTGTTCATTCAACATCCAAACACATGCGTGTTCTTTCAACATCCATACACATGTGTGTTCATTCAACATCCATACACATGTGTGTTCATTCAACATCCATACACATGTGTATTCATTCAACATCCATACACATGTGTGTTCATTCAACATCCATACACATGTGTGTTCATTCAACATCCATATACATGCGTGTTCATTCAACATCCATACACATGCGTGTTCATTCAACATCCATACACATGCGTGTTCATTCAACATCCATTCACATGTGTGTTCATTCAAAATCCATACACATGCGTGTTCATTCAACATCCATACACATGTGTGTTCATTCAACATCCATACACATGTGTGTTCATTCAACATCCATACACATGTGTGTTCATTCAACATCCATACACATGTGTGTTCATTCAACATCCATACACATGTGTGTTCATTCAACATCCATACACATGCGTGTTCATTCAACATCCATTCACATGTGTGTTCATTCAACATCCATACACATGTGTGTTCATTCAACATCCATACACATGTGTGTTCATTCAACATCCATACACATGTGTGTTCATTCAACATCCATACACATGTGTGTTCATTCAACATCCATACACATGTGTGTTCATTCAACATCCATACACATGTGTGTTCATTCAACATCCATACACATGCGTGTTCATTCAACATCCATACACATGCGTGTTCATTCAACATCCATACACATACGTGTTCATTCAACATCCATTCACATGCGTGTTCATTCAACATCCATACACATGTGTGTTCATTCAACATCCATACACATGTGTGTTCATTCAACATCCATACACATGTGTGTTCATTCAACATCCATACACATGTGTGTTCATTCAACATCCATACACATGTGTGTTCATTCAACATCCATACACATGTGTGTTCATTCAACATCCATACACATGCGTGTTCATTCAACATCTATACACATGTGTGTTCATTCAACATCCATACACATGTGTGTTCATTCAACATCCATACACATGCGTGTTCATTCAACATCCATTCACATGTGTGTTCATTCAACATCCATACACATGTGTGTTCATTCAACATCCATACACATGTGTGTTCATTCAACATCCATACACATGCGTGTTCATTCAACATCCATACACATGTGTGTTCATTCAACATCCATACACATGTGTGTTCATTCAACATCCATACACATGTGTGTTCATTCAACATCCATACACATGCGTGTTCATTCAACATCCATACACATGCGTGTTCATTTAACATCCATACACATGCGTGTTCATTCAACATCCATACACATGCGTGTTCATTCAACATCCATACACATGCGTGTTCATTCAACATCCATACACATGTGTGTTCATTCAACATCCATACACATGTGTGTTCATTCAACATCCATACACACGTGTGTTCATTCAACATCCATACACACGCGTGTTCATTCAACATCCATACACATGCGTGTTCATTCAACATCCATACACATGCGTGTTCATTCAACATCCATACACATGCGTGTTCATTCAACATCCATACACATGTGTGTTCATTCAACATCCATACACATGTGTGTTCATTCAACATCCATACACATGTGTGTTCATTCAACATCCATACACATGCGTGTTCATTCAACATCCATACACACTCGTGTTCGGTCATCATCTTCTGGGTGCATTCCTGCTCCCTGCACACGTGTCTCACCCATCATGACCCGCGCTCACTGATTTCTCCCGAAACGATGAACTTACACATTCCATTCCGAACTTCCAAGTTGCTCACCCTATCCTCCTCCACCCTGCACGTGTTCCCTCACCTATCGCAACCTCCTCTTACGAATGACATCTATAAGCTCTCTACTGACACCTTCCATTGCGAGCTTCAAAATATGCCAAATGTGAAACATTACTCGCGGATTTACTTGATTGGCAAACACGTAGCCGCCTGTCGCCCCCTACTGTCAAACACTTAGCAGGACTCTCCTGAAAAGAGCCTTGACGCAGTGAGATTTACCCAGGGTAAACAGTTGTAATAATAACAATGATGAACGTTCACTGAAGCACACGGCGCTTAGGACTCTATGGCTAATCCACAACGCAGTTTTGGTGTCACACTATGTGGCACGCGCGTGTGTGCGCGTGCGTGCGCGTGCGTGCAGCAACGAGAAGTTCGCCAGGTGGCTAAAACAATTTGTCGCTGTAGGGGGCACAAGTGGTGCATCTCGGCTGTTATCTCACTCGGTCAAGCCGTGGCACCTCCGTCTGTCCCGTGACCTTGAAGTGCGCATAGCCTGGCGACGTCACCGCCACTTAGTGGCGCATGGCGGTTGTTGTTGTTGTTTGTGCGGTGCTGCCAATGGGGAGCGGTAGTGTAGCGGTTACCGCACTGCACTACGAACCCAATAACGAGTATCAGAACAGATCCTGGGCCTCTGCCTCGGTTGAATCCGCCTGAAGTGAGTACACGGTGCGATGCGTAAAGATCAGCACTGGGGAAACAAAGGTGGCCGGGGCGTGGTGCTGGCCACCCACCCCTGTCGCTTGCTGCACCGGACTTCATAGGTGCTGGCTAACAGCGACTCGCCCCGACAGTCTGCGTGGGCCAGGAGTCGGAGCTGCGTGTGGCTCTTTCGGGGCTGCTTCACGACCACATTTATTAAAGACCACCACCGCCTCGCATTCACCAACGCAGCGCATTGCGGCTCTTGAAATATTGAGATTTTTTGTTTTTACCGAATTCGAACAAAACACGTGACGGCTTCTGTGTTCTCTTGGCTGCCGAGCCCTGGTGTCGGCTCTGACGGGGGCGGGTGGGGGTTCTTTGCCGTTGCAGTGCTGCCAGATCCTGGTGGTGAACGGCGTGGATCTGCGCGTGCGCGACAACGACGGCTGCTCCGCGGCCGACTTGGCAGAACACAACGGGCACGCGCGCTGCGCGAAATACCTGCGCACCGTCGAGAACATGGTGAGTGAGCGGCGTGGTGGCGAGGGCGCGCCGGTGGCGATGGGCAACCGCCCGGCAGGTGCCGCCCTGAGTCACGATCGCCGTGGGCGAGACGCGGCGTGGACCGGCGGCGGCGGGGAACGCCAGCCGCAGGCACCCAGAGGACGCGCTTCCCCACGTGGGTTCTTGGTTGTCAGTTTCCTTTGTCCAAAAGTTTTTGTCCCGTCTGCTGTGGACTTTGTGTCGTAAGATGAAGAATCAAATTGGAACTATCGCAGAGCAGTGCGACCATTCGTGTCGGAGAATGGACCGTTGAAGCGGATATCACAGAGCTACATCTGAGGTCCTTTCAAGTGACAGCTGATCCACAGGATAGGGGGAGTCACTTTCCCTCCTAACCTTGCTACTGAAAGTATTGTCTGTCGCATGATAGCCAAGCTGGTGTTTGTAATTTGCAAGAGCTGGAGTTTATATATTTAAATTCGGAACCAACTTTGGTGCCGTCGATTATTGGTGCATTGGTGACCGGACAGAGTCCATCAACTCACTACGCTTCAGAACTCTGTTAAATCACAGTGGCTGAAACCTGGATATGAACCGATGGATCTCAGTGATGCCTGTTCAGCGCTCTGCCCTTCGCGCCACCTCCGCCAAGTTGACTCACACGTCGGCTCTTGAGACGAAAAGTGAATGTGAAAGTGGGTGAGTGCTGCCAATGAATTAAAGGTCAGCGGCCAACGCTGTTTGTGCCTTCACACCTCGCCGTCGCCTCCTTCCCTTGTGCTAGATCCCACAGCTGTTGCAAGGCCTACACGCAACCCTCAAGGTCTGCTCTTAAAGTTTCTCTGCATCCGGATTTTTTTCGTTTATCCCGAAGTTGCTGACAATGCCACACAGGAGGTTTGCGAAGCGTCTCACGTCGTGACCGCTTCTCGCGATCTCGTGCACGCGCGCGTTGAGGATGCTTGAGACAAAGTGGAGATTCAACTTTCGATGAAATGAGTACCGAGTCGGGGGCATTCCCTAGGGTGCCTCGGCCTCAAATGAGTGCATCCTGGTAAGGGGCCTCCTCTAGGCTGACTCAGCCTGAAGTACGTGATGTGGCGAGGGGCTTTCCCGGAGGTTGACTCGGCCCAAAATGAGTACTCGGTAAGGACCTTCCCCTAGGTTGACGCAGCCTGAAATAGGCACACAAGTCAACTCGCCCACGTCTCTCTGTAAACGTTGTTTCGGGTGTCGAACCCCGCTCCGCACGAAGCCTTCCGTCGGCTCCCGTCTGTTGTGAGCGGGGTCCCTCCCGCGCGTCACCGTAGACACGGACACCGCGTCCACTTTGCAGTCCCCGTGGGATCTGGCTGGGACTGTTCAGTCCACGGCCACACCAGACTCTCAGCACCGCCGCCACCGCCGCCACCGCTGTCACCGCCGTTGTCGCCGCCGCCACTACCGCCACCACCACCGTCACCTTCGTGGTGGCGGTGGCTGCCGTGTGCCCGCTCGCCCTGTTTTCGTTACACCGCCTCGCCCGCGCGGCTGTTTGCCGACTCTGCCGGTGTACGCAGAGAAATGTGAACGGCGCTGTAATTGTAGCGCTTGTTTGTTTATTTTTGACGTTGCGTGGGGCGTGCGCTCGCACGCGCGCGATCCTTTGTGCGGTTCGTGCAATTTTACGTCACCGCTTGAAATCCACAAGCCTAGTTGTGCAGTGCGTCACTGGGTAATTAGTTTATTTTAGTTTTTTTATCATGACCGACGTCGCTTTGGTGGAGCAAGCAGCTTGCAGAACATTCAGAGATGGCTTCGTGGCTTCTTCAAAGAGACTTGTGTCGGCATTATTTGAGATTGAGATTGAATTGCACTGACCTGCTGTTAGACCTGGTTTGAGGTTCCACCTTTTGTGTGCTGATCAAATAGTAATTGTTCATTTGATAGCACATTCACTCAGGATATCGAGTGCATGTCTTCGTGATTTACTCCTCCAATAAACCTTGTTTTCGTCCAACTCAAGTCGAAGTGGTTTCCTACTTTCACAAGCATGGGAGGGGCCCTAAGCCGGTAGTTGAATTCCACATTCCTGTTGCAGCAGTCAGTACTCCACGTGTCAACAATAGTTGACTTCTTACAAAGTGTTAATGATTTCATTCCACATGAACCAGGACCATTCTCTAATAGACTTAACATTCACCAAGGCTGCCCCGGCTCAGTTTGACACTTAGGCTTTTGCAACCGATATTATTCATGATAAAGGCTTGATGGGTTAGATCGCTTAAGGACAAACGTGTCGTTTACCCGTCACCACCCGACATGGCCAACCAGCAAGGTTTGTCACGTAAACAAAACGCGCCAATTAGTTACTGCTTCAGCCCACGGGTGTGATGGAGAGTAAATCCACAACATTTACAATATCAGTACCGTGACGTTTCGCTGGTAATTACATTCAGCATCATTGGGCGATTTTGCCCTCGCTACATAATGAAATAATAATTATTATTATTATAACGTTTGTCTTCTCAGAGCCCAGAGAGCAGAATCCTGGCGCGTGAATATTCGATGGAAGGTCTGGCAACCACCGATCCCGACCACCCGTCTGCCAAGTCTGCTGCTGCTGCGGCAGCGGCAGCAGCAGACTCGTCGACCTTCGACCCCGACGCCGGCACCGTTGCCGACCAATCGGGAAGCAGGGTCGACGGGTCGGCGGTCCTGCGATCGTACCTGGACCTCCTCGACCCCGACGAGAAGGTGGCGGTGTTGGCGAGCGACCGGCCGGACGGGGGCGAGGGGACGGCGCCTGCTCCGTCGCGAGGCGCCCGCGCGGAGCGCGTCAACCCCGTGGAGGTGCTGCAGAGGAGACGCAGCGAGCTGAGACCCGTGGTGACGCAGGAGTCGCTGGGCAGCGCCCCAGACAACGTAAGCAGGCGCCGATCGCGGCGTGCGCGTGAATGGGTGGAGCGGCTGAGCGCGCCGCACTGTGACCCACGTTCGATTTTTCCGGCCACGGCTGACGTTGCCAAACCACGCTAATCGGCGTGCTAAAAAACAAAAAAAACCGGTTCCCTTGACCAACTCGGCCTGGGGAGGCTAGCAGCCCGTCCACGCCTCTCCCACCCGTAAGCCTTCTAGCCATCGGGTAGTGGTTGGCGAGCACGACGAGCGGCGCCGTGGTGGATTGTGAAGGCCCGTGTGAGTGTGAGAAGCCCTTGCCTTAAAGCCCAAAAACATGCGAGGCTAGCGTTAGCATTCAATTAGCACGGTTTGGCTACGTACGGCGCTCAGGAAGTTCGACATACGTACATTCGGCGACATTTAGCCCTAACGGCTAAAACTGAATAAAATGGTAACCATTAACTTTTATTGAGACGTGCCAGCTCGGTGGGCTGTCACCTGCGGGTGGCGCGGAGCTGTCTGTGCGTTCATCCTTGCGTGCGTACGTACATGCCATGTGATGGGCAGCAAACGAATGCGCAGCCCAAACAGAGCAGCTGTTTTGTCCCGTGTTTGTCCACGGGACCCAGCGTGCGCAGAGGGATTGTAGGCGCTGCTGGCCGCACTGCGTCACAGTCAAGAAAAGCAAGCGGTCTGCCTCCGAGATGCAGCCACATGAGAGTAATGTTCATCGTGTGACATTCAAGCTGATATTTTAATTTTCCTGGCTGGATTTCGCCAGATTTTACGAGATGGGTTTTTTTTGGTGCATTTATTGGTAACCCGGCTGAGGTCACCGACTCGCTACGCTCGAGAACCCGGCTCAACGTGTCGTTTTTATAATGTCATAATTTTTTACTATCGCCTCTCGGCATCCTTCAAGGGCCATCGTAGCTCATCACGAGCAGTGGAACACGCGCGCCCGCACGTGTCCACGCGTGCGTGCGTGCGTGTGCGCCCTCCCTCCAGCATCCCCGTGTCACACGCTCCTCGACCCGAAAACAACGAGCGAAACGGCCGTCACCGAGAATCCTACCCGCGCCGCCCGCCCGGTACGCACCAGTGCGGTAATTAAATTTTTTAGTAGCGAGGAAGGGGTTACGTTTCGCCTGTCCCAGATGAACCGTGTTGCCGCCCCGGCACGCACGCACGCACAGACACGCGCACGCACAGACGCTCGCACGCAGACACGCACGCAGACGTGCGCGCATAAACGCGCGCACACGCGCGCGACATTTCTACCGCACATCCAGCCAGGAGCGGAGAGAGAGAGACGGACGGTCTTCAGGTACGGAGCCCCCGCACGCTGTCTACCCTGAGAGGTCATTGACTATGGGGCGAGAGATCGCCCAGTTGACGTGTCTGCTGTCCTCTAAGTGAGGCGAAGGCAAAGTGCATTGGAGAGGTCCTCGTCTCCTGCCTGACAGCCTTGAGTCAGCGATGGACATTCCACGTTTCCGTGGCGGAATTTGTGAATCTATTACAGGAAGAGCCACTGCTGAAAGGGAGACCTTGATTGGAATATAGCGACGTGCAGCCGTACGGGAAGGTACTCGTGTGTTTGCACATCCTGTAAGAAATGTACGATGAACAAGGGATATTGTAATGATGATGATATAATGTGATGATAATAATGATGATTATTTACAGAGCTTTTGTCAAGTCCGACATGAATGAAGGCTGTTGTCGGGTGGGAGGATTGGGGGGGGGGGGGTTAACCATACTTCACCACACGGGTCAGTGCGGATTCATGAAAAGGACTGGGTCAGATTTCACTCGTCACTGATGTTCGTCGTGGCGTGGTCTCGGGTGGCCGAGCTCGGAGTGCGTTGCGCTGTCCACTGCTCCACCCTTATTGTGTTAACGACGTGTAAGGCGGTGTGTGTTTGTCATGTAAGATATTGTTACTGTTAAAACAGCGCTGGCCAGGTGATACTGTGAGCCCAATTCAACATGAAGGCGAATTTATCATCCCTGCCGCGGCAATAAATTACGGACCTCGCGGTGAGACGTTGCCAGTGACTGTCAAATCAACAGATATGTCCCATCCATAAGAATGTGGAATTTCCACCTTTGGCTCAGTGCTGCCCGCAGTGATGAACGCCACCCCAAGTTCAAGTTGAATCGGAATTCACTGATTATTTTAATGGACTTTGCCCTCAGTATCACCCGTGTTCAAGCTTGGTCAATCAATTAGATTTAATATCCACGATCAAATTACCTTGAACGCGCCCAATCTCATATCTCGCAATCTCAGCAGGCCGGAGAGCGTATGTTGATAATTACATGGGATAATTATTGGACGGCTAGGTAGATGGGGACACTGATGGATTCTTGAATCTATGTGTGCGGAGTTTTGAGCGATACGCCCTCTCGTAAGCTCGGTGGGTTTTCTCTGTGGTCTCCAGTTTCCTTCCACGTGAAATCAAGCACTTGCTAATGGTATTGGCCAGACACTTCAATGCAGTAGAGGACCGTCTTGAAAACATCTTGGGACCCAGGCTATGCCGTGCAATATTATTATAATAGACATTTTGTCGTGAATTAGTTGAGCGGTGGCGCAGTTTGATTCCTGGCCATGGGTAACACCAATTATTACTAATTAAATGTAAACCCATCCCGTGGCCCCCAGCAAGTCCAGAGCACCCTTGCGTAGAACCCCATGGCACAGGGAGGCTTTCATCCAGCAGTGGATCGATTTAATACTCTCCATGACTAGAGCATTTAAAAACCAGACGACGTCAGGTAACATTTCAGTTTTTTTTTATTTAAATGACTCGCGACGTTTTATATATTTTTTTAGACTGAGGCACCCGTCGTCGCGCCTGCAATGTTTAGTTTTCGTTTTGCACGTTGTGCTCGGCGAGTCTCGCTCACACCCCACACACACCCGTGTTCTTCCAGGTGTTCTCCCAGGTGTTCTCCCAAGTGTTCTCCCAGGTGTTCTCCCAGGTGTTCTCCCAGGTGTTCTCCCAGGTGTTCTCCCAAGTGTTCTCCCAGGTGTTCTCCCAGGTGTTCCCCCAGGTGTTCTCCCAGGTGTTCTCCCAAGTGTTCTCCCAGGTGTTCTCCCAGGTGTTCCCCCAGGTGTTCTCCCAGGTGTTCTCCCAAGTGTTCTCCCAGGTGTTCTCCCAGGTGTTCTCCCAGGTGTTCTCCCAAGTGTTCTCCCAGGTGTTCTCCCAGGTGTTCTCCCAGGTGTTCTCCCAAGTGTTCTCCCAAGAGTTCTCCCAGGTGTTCTCCCAGGTGTTCTCCCAGGTTTTCTCCCAGGTTTTCTTCCAGGTGTTCTCCCAGGTGTTCTCCCAAGTGTTCTCCCAAGAGTTCTCCCAGGTGTTCTCCCAGGTGTTCTCCCAGGTGTTCTCCCAGGTTTTCTTCCAGGTGTTCTCCCAGGTGTTCTCCCAGGTGTTCTCCTAGGTGTTCTCCCAAGTGTTCTCCCAGGTGTTCTCCAAGGTGTTCTCCCAGGTGTTCTCCCAGGTGTTCTCCCAAGTGTTCTCCCAGGTGTTCTCCCAAGTGTTCTCCCAGGTGTTCTCCCAAGTGTTCTCCCAAGTGTTCTCCCAGGTGTTCTCCCAGGTGTTCTCCCAGGTGTTCTCCCAAGTGTTCTCCCATGTGTTCTCCCAAGTGTTCTCCCATGTGTTCTCCCATGTGTTCTCCCAGGTGTTCTCCCAGGTGTTCTCCCAAGTGTTCTCCCAAGTGTTCTCCCAGGTGTTCTCCCAGGTGTTCTCCCAGGTGTTCTCCCATGTGTTCTCCCAAGTGTTCTCCCATGTGTTCTCCCAAGTGTTCTCCCATGTGTTCTCCCAGGTTTTCTTCCAGGTGTTCTCCCAAGTGTTCTCCCAGGTGTTCTCCCAGGTGTTCTCCCATGTGTTCTCCCAAGTGTTCTCCCATGTGTTCTCCCATGTGTTCTCCCAAGTGTTCTCCCAGGTGTACTCCCAGGTGTCGCCGTGGCAGGGCGACCCGCGCGCTCTCGCGCCTTGGCCGTGTGCACACCCAATGCCGCTAGCCCCGTCGCTAACCGTCAAGCGCATGCATCGTTGTTTACTCGGGGCTTTTTAAATGTTGATTTTGGCAGTATATTTATTTCTGTCTTTTGGTTTTGTTTGCTTTTAATTACTGCTGTTATTCTATTTTAATTTACTGCCCGCTTGTGTGCGCTCGTGTACCCGTTGTGACTAATGTGTGTACCGAGCGGATTGGGGTCTGCTTCCTGAGAGTTACTTCCACCACCGTCGTCACCACCCCCACCACCATCACCAACCTCATCATCACCACTGTCACCACCACTGTCGTCACCACCCCCACCACCATCACCAACCTCATCATCACCACTGTCACCACCACTGTCGTCACCACCCCCACCACCATCACCAACCTCATCATCACCACTGTCACCACCACCGTCGTCACCACCCCCACCACCATCACCAACCTCATCATCACCAACCTCATCATCACCACCGTCGTCACCATCGCCACCACCATCGTCACCATCGTCACCACCATCACCACCACCATCACCACCATCACCACCATCGCATGTATCTATGTTGTTGAACTTTCGCACTGTACGTGGCCAACCGTACTAATCTTGTTCCAGCCGAGTCATCGTCATTTATTTCCTGGAGAGAGGCGGTCGGTGATAGGCAAAGGAGAAGAGGCGGGTCACCTGGAGAAACCCCACGCGTGCGAGGGAGCAACACTGAATCCCATACAGATGGGACGTGGAAATTACTCTTTGGTTTTTTCGGTAAAGTCACGTAGAAATAATAAAAAATAAAATTATATAATAGCATACGACTTTTCGATCGCAACACAAACAATCATCATCAGGTAGAGGAAACACATAACCGCAGATATATATACAGACCTTAAGTAGGGGGAATTAACACAGATATACCAGGGGATACAGAGAGACGGAACATCACACTAAATCGAACAGGGTTTAGCAAAATTTGGAAACTATATAACGCAACACAAACGGTCGGTTAAAACACAATTAACGCATGGTTTGGTTGAATACGCTGTTTCAAAGATTGTTCAATTGTAAGTTAAGTGTGAAATTTAAGATAGTGATAGAATACTTACCGTAGAGAGACCTTTGGGGGGGAGACACGCGCACAGTTAAGGAGTAAAGTAAATCTGTACCGAGGCTTTAACCGACCGTTTGTGTTGCGTTATAGTTTCCAAATTTTGCTAAACCCTGTTTGATTTAGTGTGATGTTCCGTCTCTCTGTATCCCCTGGTATATCTGTGTTAATTCCCCCTACTTAAGGTCTGTATATATATCTGCGGTTATGTGTTTCCTCTTCCTGATGATGATTGCTTGTGTTGCGATCGAAACGTCGTATGCAATTATATAATTTTTTTTTTTATTATTTCTCAGTGACTTGTCCGAAAAATCCAAAGAGTAATTCCTGCAGTCACGAAAGCGCCTAATCAAGTTCGTGGAAATTAGTCGACGTTTTGGTGTACTGACATTCTGCTGGCAAGCCGGGGTATGGCACCTCGAAGCCCAGAGGAAGGGAGCTGCACATCATTTGTGCGATCCACCTATCCACACCTCCGCAGTGCTGCGTTTAAGGGCCATGTGCATAGCCACCAGCTGAGTCAAGGGAGTAACGCTTAAAGCGTCACACAGATATATTCAGTTATCCTTTACTGCCTGAGCCATAGGCTCTAACGTCTGAGATTCCCAGACGGTCTATGAACCAAGCGCTCCTCAGGCTGTACTCTACTTCACTTGCAAGAAGTGATGCTTTTGAGTGTTCGCAGTGTGATTTGATGGCTCAGACAAAAATTAAATGCGTGTAAACATTTGTTCAATACGTAATGTGCATTTAAATATAATCACAAATAGGTTCGGTTAGATCGCATAAGTATGAATGTGAAACAGAAGGATTTCTCCACAATTTTGGCTGTCGCCTGATGAGGCTGGTTGTCATTAACGGTGAAACGTCATACTCGAATGTTGTGGGTTTACTCTCCAACACGACTGTGTGCTGAACTAGTAACTAATTGGCACGTTTTGTTCACGTGACAAACCTTACTAATTGGCTGTGTCAGGTGGTGGCGGCGGGTTTAACGACACATTTATATATTTACGCGATCTAACCCAAAAACAATCTCTATTATAGGGTACAAATGACAAAGCGGTGCTGAGCAGGGTCCACGCGCAGGTCGAGTGATTGTTCTTTACAGCCTCTCATTCGGCAGGCAAACAGAGAGCGGCGAGCTCTGCGACCGCGTTTAATTTCCTGTCCCCCCCGGCGCCGCGTTCGTGAGCTCTCTAACCCCTGCCGCACCTCGCTCTGCGAACACGATCCCACCCCCAAGCCCCAAGTCGGTTCGCTACCGTGTCCTCTGTGTTGTGCAACAGGAAGGGAAACAGAGAGAGAGAGAGAGGTGGGTGGGGGGGAGAGCGAAATTCTGACCTCAACGTTTGCGCTCTTTATTTACGTTCAAAATTAACGCTGCGTCATTTATGGTGGAATTGATCGGTGTTACTTTGGTGTTCGGCCTGTATGTTTGGCCACGGCTCGGCCTCAGGCGCGGCTCAGACTCCGCCTTTAGCCATGGGTCCAGCCGCGCTCGGCATTTTCCACGAGCTCAGCCTGGGCCCCAAGGCATGGCTGAGGCCGCTAAGGCCCACTGAGCTACGTATCTTTTTTTCAGAAGCGACCTGGCCACAAATTATAGCTCAACGAAGTGGCTTATCACGTGGAAATGTATGGCAGCCAAATAGCCTAAACGCGTAGAGACGTTGATTCTAAATGTGGAGGGAAAGACCGGAGGACCCGGAGACAAATCCACGCGGCCACGGGGAGAGAGACACGCAAACTGCAGATTTACAGAAGGCATCAGGGTTTGGTTTGTACCCACAACCTCCTGTATACCAGGGAGGTAGTTAACACCTCGCCAACGGGGAGTGGCTCTGCCCTGGGTTGAGAAGCCAAGCGTTTGGTTCAATCGTCGCTTCTGCCACGCCGTTTGGTAAAGTGTCCATTCAGAACCGTTGCAGGGCGGTTGTGTTGTCGTCTGAGGACTAAAACTCCGCGGTGGAGTAGGTGGTGGAATGTTTTGTTTACAATATTGTGGATGACAAATGGGGAGGGCGAGTGGAGAAGTCGCATCAGAGGGGTTGCCGCAGCCGGGGAGGTTCGATAGGCAGAGTAGCCGGCTGGCAGACAAACACGAATCATGCCCGATTTGAAATAACGATCTCGCCAGTACGATTCAAGTGAAGTAACTCGCAGGACAATTGTAAACATTTCACAGTCGACGCATCAAAGGAGTGACGTCTATTTAAGCGCGTCACCGCCAGTGCCTTAAAACCGTAGAAGGCAATACGTTCATCAACGTACACATCTAAATATACCATCACACACGACGAAAGAAAGAAAGTCGGACACAAAAATGAAACAATGTGACGAGCCAATCGCTATAATTACAGTATTGTAAACTTGTGCATATTTGCTCAGGGCAGTAACAATGCCCTTCCGTGGCCGCTCTGGGTGCTGACGGGTGGCGGTGGGGGGGGCGCCGAATTTGAGAGCTGCGCGCACGCAGCTGCCGCCTGTCGACGTTCATCACCATGGCGCGAGTTATTGCCGCGGTGCGCGCACCTCGCAGCCGACAATGAGCACCTCGCGTTATGCCCCGCGGCCGGATCGGGTTACGGCAAACACCGCCGCGGCATTGTGCGGGCGGCCGAGACGCGCGCGCGGTTTTGGGGAGGGGGGGAGGTGGGGGGTGGGGTGTTGCTCGCCGCGAAAGAAACGACGTCCAAATATAATAAACGTGCCGTGGGGCGAGCACGCGGCGACGACGACGCCGCCCCCGCCGCTCCGAGCGCGAGGCGTCTTCCGCGGTGGAACAGTCGGAGCGCACGCGCTCGCTCTCCGGATATCGGGACGACGTTTTGTTTTTAGCGTCTGGCGTGGTTGCCGGTCGCGGCGGAGGCCGTGGTGGCGGCGTCGACGTTGACAGAGGCAGGGCCGAGACGAATACTTTGTTCAGTAAATTTTGACTCGTCGATGGAATATTGCCCATGAAAGCCATGCAAAAGTTCAAGGTAAGAATTGTCCGTGTCGTGCCGGTTGGTTCGTTTCAACTTGTCATTTTTTGTCGGTGATCTCGGTGGGAAGTGCCTTTGTCGGCGATTTAGCCCGAGCGGAAACACACGAATCCTCCCCTGCAAAGGGGGCTTCCTTACCCCATCAGGAGGACACGAAAAGCATGACTAGATGATCTGGCTGGATGATGACGAGGTTGTTTAATCACAATGTAACCTCGTGCTCTTTGATGCGAACGACGTATGTTCGTGATTCCGGTCTGTGCTGCCAGCTTCATTAATGGGTTTTTATTTTATTTTGAAAATTAAGGTGACACTTTCGCCCTCTGATTCAGGGGACCTGTGTTTGTCTCAACATGTGCGTGGCCTAGAACTTTATTTGCGGTGTTTTTTGGGTGATGCAAATGTGGAGCAACTCGATTTGGCTGTGAACACGGTGTAGCAAGGCTGGGAAAAAAAGAACAAAATATAGGGGCAAAGGTCGACACCCAAGACGAATGACATCCAGCAAAATATGACACTAAAATTATTAACGCGCGGTGTTAGCTATGTTTTCACGAAGCGTTGAGCTCAGATATCAGTCGTTGTCAAATAAACCCATAATCACTCAGCAGGAGTCGATAAATGTTTTAAACGTCTGAGGTGTCCGTGTGGCTCGGAGGTCAGAGTACTGAACTGTGGTACCGTTGACATCCTGAGTTAGACTCCGGGGAGACGCGCGTGAATAAAACAGCCGGGTTCTCGAGTGCAGCGAGTAGATGGCCTCAGCCCTGTCACAGAGGGCCGCACTAAAAACAGCCCACGTTCTATTAAATTTGGGTTTGAGCTTAATTTGGTTAAATCCCAACTGAACTTGTTCAGTCATTTCAAACATTTTAAAATAGTCTGCCTCAGCAGCAGAGCACGCTTTCCCACCTGATGATGGACGCTTGTGTTGCGCCCGAAACGTCGTGAATTATTTTATTTTCTACCTACGTGACTTTACCGAAATAACCAAAGAGTATGGATTCCGGCAGTCACGAAAACTTCAAATCAAGATTTAAAAAATGATTTGACATTCAGACTAGTTTTACAGTCGGGTAATAAACAACCTCTTGGCCTTTCGCGATTCCTTCGTACCCTCTGTCACGGTCACTAAAGCCTTGCAGGCGCCTGCTATCTACATCATTCTATTCTGTCACCGTCTTTTAAACTACGTTAAGCGCCTTCAGTGAAGGCGCTTTATAAATATGAAATTAGATGAGGTTCATTAACTATGTTGTGTGAAGTCAGTCGTGTCTGTTGTAAAAAAAGACACCTGCCCCAGGAATTATTCCTGCCACTGGCTTAGGGTGACCAACGTCAAACCTCCAATGAGCACGGTTGGCCACGTACATTGTGAACTAAGTTCATTATAAATCTATACAACACAGACGATCGCCGCCCTATCGCGTGTGTGGGCTGGAGAGTCCCTGAGATGTAGAACACAACGTGGGTACTGCAGTGGCAAACAAGAGCAGGTGCTAACCCCCCCCCCCCCACCCGTGTGGGCTCAGCCTTGCCGCTCCTCTTACTCCACTCCTGTCCTGGGCCATCATCTCCACATCCACTCCCCATCGCACCTTCAATTCCTGGGTCACCGCCTGGGTCACCGCCATCTCTTTGAGAGGCCGGCCTCTTGACCGCCACGCAGGTGCTTCAGCATCCGACCTGCGAAGGCCCTTGGGAGCTGCCCGCCGAGCTAGGGCCCGCCGAAGGATCACGGCTCGCCGAGAGACAAAGAGAAGCAGTTTCGTGACTTGAAAGTTAGATCAATTAGAGGGAGATCAAAGGCCATGAAGGGACGTGATGACATCGCAGCACCGTGGTGTGAGGTCGTACCCTCTGCGTGTTTGGCGCGTGCTTGCGGGCCACTTATTAACGTCACGCGCCAGCTTCATTAATGTGGCCCCACCGGATAGCGTTAGCTGACGGTATTTGTTTGGCGAATCGAAAAAATACTTTTGTGGCTCAAGCGTCTGGTGGCCACCAACGTAGGCCACCAGACGCTTGGTGAATCGCCAACCGTCTGGTGGCCTTGCGTGGTGGCCTGGAGACGGCAGCACAGGGAATGTTAATGCCCTTCGCCGTTGAGATTTTACGTTAATGATTTATTTATATTGACCTTTGTGCATACATGAAAGCATCCTTGTTTTTAGGAGGGCCTTGCAATTTGCGATGTTTGGTTTAACTCCACTGTTGTGTCGCGTGGAAGGAAATGGCATAAGATCAGTATAGACTGATTAAAGTATACATTTTCTCAAAGGCTATCTCAAGAACCACCCACCACCTGGCACCATCGGGTCTATCTACTAAATTATCATAAAGAGAATACATTTAGGGAACAGGGAGGCTTTTATACATTTACGCTGCCGCGTCGTGCCGTGTGAACCAGGGGCTTTCTTCCAAATCAGAATTATAGTTCACTGCCCTGGAAAGGCCTTTGTGCCTTTTTAACTTTTAAGTGTCCATTCCAGCCTTGCATGGCAAGCTGCGTGAATTATGCATGAGCCCACGACTCTTAACCAGAGTTTGGTTTCTACTGCCTCCGTTGCGTCGCCCCCACCGAGAATCGTCATTCAAACGCGACAGCTCCTTAATCGTCACCCTGATTGGCGACGATTCATCGAACCTCGAGAGAGAGACGGAGAGGCGATCGCTACAGCCTGAACTATAACTGTATTTGTGGGTACTTCATCACAGACAGCATTTAATGAACGCGGAAGAGTCGTGCCACTGCAATGAACCCGCTTATTCGTTCAGACAAGGAATTATTTTACTTTGTCAGCTTTCCAGGGCACGCCCTTCACTGCCCTGTCTACCCTAAGCCCTTAAACAGGGCATTGCTATGTTAAACGTTTAATGTTGGAGGAAGAGTTTCATGAATATCTGGCAGTCCGTTCGTATCCTGTGCCATCGGCCATCCAAGATGAGGTTTTAATAAATCTCAGTTACAATTCCTGCGTGTGGCAATGGCCTATGCCTGTACATTATCTACAAGAAACACGCACGCGTTTATTTTGTCTTAAGCTTTCAAATAAAACTGCGCGCAGGACGTTCCTCGCTTATGAACTCAAACTACCATGTCCAGGAGGAACAATTATGTTTACGGCGAGTTACGCCAGGCACGGACGTCACAACACCTGCACTTGCAGATAAACTAAGCAACAAACAGTAGAAGGGACTCGTGGGTTGGCGAGGCGAGGGCGAGCACGTGGTGTTGACTCTGCGCAACGCGACACGTCGTCCGGAACACGAGCAGAAAGGCTCGGGAGCTTTGTGTTCACCGCCGCTGACGTAAAGAGCGCGGCACGACGGGGTTGCAGCAGCCACGCGGCGGCGATGTTCGCCAGGTTGGGCCCTGTGCCCCACGCGTGCCCCCATTAACCCCCCCCCCCCCATCGTACCCATTAGAGTAATACGCTGGTGGACGGTTGGCTTACTCGGTAGACGGGTACGGTGTGGGGCGGGGGGGGAGGGCGGGAAGGGGCCACTCCGTGAGTTGTACGTACGTATGTTGAACTTCTTTCGCGCCGTACGTAGCCAAACGTCGTGCTGCGGGTGAAGGACAGCAAAGTTCCCAGAACACCCAAATTGGGTGCGCGGCAGCAGGACATTATTCCACATGACTGGGAATGGCGTTCGTTCCACTTTGTGCAGTGGTTTACTCGGAACAACACCGGACACAGATTCACGGCGGGCTGGGTTGAGCAGCAAGGTGAATATGGCGTCGTCGGATAGGTGACTGGACCGGGACCGTTGACCCGTACATTCACGGGCATCCTTTTACACGGAGCGGTAACTCAGAACGGGAACACAAGAGCTCAGCGGTGCAGGCTGAGATGTTTCTGACGCGCACTCCAGCCCTCTGAGAGACAGCCCAGCCACGCAGGGATTGTGAACCCAACATCTCAAAGGGCTTGACTCAATGCCCTTACATTGTCATCAGCTGTCCAAGAGACAACCAGTGCCAGGCCTTGAACCCATGACTTAGGTTCGGACTCTGCATTGACATGAGCATCAGCTTTCATAGTGATAGACCCAGGATCTGACCCACACATCATCCTTCTCCGAGACGACATCCAGCCGCCCGGTCACGCTGAGCGTCTGTTTGAACGTAACGTCCCTCGTGTGTCCACGTGCGTCGCCATCTCTCTCCGCTCTCTCTGCGCCCGTGTGACTCACTCCACTCTCTCTGCCCCCTGTGACTCACTCCACTCTCTCTGCCCCCTGTGACTCACTCCACTCTCTCTGCCCCCTGTGACTCACTCCGCTCTCTCCGCCCCCGTGTGTCTCCGCGCCTCTCCGGGCAGGTGTCTGCGGAGGAGCTGTCGCAGGCTCGGCTCAGGAGGGTGGACTCGAGCCGCAAGACGCGCACCTTCGGGAAGCAGCCAAGCACCAGCGACTACTACAAGTCGTTCAGCACGGAGCGCGACGAGCCGCTCAACACCAGCGGCAGTCACATGGAGCCGGAGCCGACGCCGGTGCTCAACGGAGAGGTAGACGCCGCGCACGCGCCGGCTCGCCGCTTCGCTCTGCTCCGCCTGGGAAATTCACGCCTTTGTTTTTGCAAAATAATTTTCGCGAGCGCTCCCGTGAAAGGATCTGAGCCGTTCTCCAACGCTTTCGTAAAAAGTTGCGTACAGATCTTTTGTCGGTTCATTGCCGAATGAAAGCCGTCTTTGGGACGTGGGAATTTGTTTGACCGTACTTCGCCACGCTGGTCACTGTGGATTGGTGACCGGGATGGCTCGGGATGGCTCGGGATGGGTTCGGATATCACTCGCAGCTCACGTTAACTGTGGGTGGGAATCGATCTCGGGTCGCCAAGTCCGTAGTGCGGTGCGCTAACCGCTACATCGCTGCTCCACCCCAAGAGAAGTTCACCGGTTATCTATTCGGATTGCGGGGGGTTACTTGACCATACGTCACCACGCTGGTCAGCGCGGGTCGGTGAATGCGGGGAGCGCGGACGTGCAAGCGCAGGAGTAAGAGCCCAACAGCTGATCTTTTGTTTTTCCCCACCGAGAGAGGGAGGGGAGAGGCCAGCAGGGCGAGCCGATGAAGGAGCTTGGGAACCACCCACGAGTGGCACCTTGAAACCGACGCGGGATTGGATCGGGAGCCAGCGGATGGATCGGAGCGTTGGGGAGAAGCCGCCTCGATTAGGGGTGCGGGCGAGGAGCCTGGCAGTGGCATTCTGGGACCTTTATGGAGTTTGTAAGCCGATGGATTTGCGGAGGCCGCAGGGACAAACGCCGCGACGGTCGCGCGAGGGTGTGGAGAAGGCACGAATTAAGCAGTCCGAGGCAAGGAAAAAGCGGAAAGCCGTACATTGGAATGTCCTGGCAGTGGCTACCAAGGAGGACAACCGCTCCTCCTGTGTGCTGTATGCTGAATTTCGAGGTAGGCTTGTTGAGAAGTCTAACAAGTGCTGCATGACTCATCCGTGCACCCAGTTACCCGGGCACAAGTCAGGCCCGTATTACCAACTTAGCGTTGCGTTCAAAGAGCCAGCTTCCACTCTGGCGGATGTCCCCTTTAAAATGAGCGGACGTGCTTCCTGACTCGCATGCAGGCCTAGACCTTGAAACGGTAAACAGGCGCCCCCTGAAGAGAGGCCAATATTGATTGAGGGCGGGCGAGAGGGCGGGCGAGCGCAGCAATGATCACAGGCGCTTTGACTGCCGGGCGTGATGGAGCCACCTGCTTCTCGAGCCCTCTCGTTGCGCTGTTTGTGACAACGCTGTTGCCACACTTCTGCCGCCAAGGCAAGGGGCAGGGGCAAGGGAAAGGGCAGGGCCGGCGGCATAGGCAAGGGCAGGGGGGCATGGGCAGGGCCGAGCTGCTTCTCGGGCGCGCGGTGTACGAGCGACGCCCCGTCGCGTGAGCTCGTGAATGATGGTGACTCGCGCTCGCCATCCCCGCGCGGCGTGAAAGGCGTTCGCGTCGTGACCTCTTAAATCTCGGCCCGCTGAACGGCGGTGGCGGGCGGAGAGAAGTGCTGACGGCGATAGTGGTGGTGGCGGTGGTGGCGGCGGCGGCGATGATAAATCAGATTTATTATCGGCGAGCTCCTTGTTAAAGCAGCACCGAGTCACCTTAGGACGCCCGCGTGTCCCCCCCCCCCACGTTTGCACTCTCTGCATCCACCACGCTCAGCTCCTATCATTTAATTCGGGCGCCACGTTCATTTACCAGCCACACGCGCTCTGTGTGAACAGAGCCCAGCTTGTTTTATTTACGTCTGGCGGAGCCACGCTCTGAGGCCTGGCTTCAAACCTCACACATCAGTCTACGCGACCTCTGTAAGTCTATGGGCTTCGTGGTGGCACCTATGTCAGTAAAAATGTCCCAATGGTTGTTTGTGGTTAATAGGTAATCTTGTGGGGTCTAATGTTGGCCCGTGGGTGCTATCTTAGTCTTGATTTTCATATAAATGTCAGGGTTTGTTTGATACGCATTGGCTACCAATGTGGAGCTGCTCATTTGTCGATTACAAACTGTTAATTTGTCAGCTTCATTGAAATGTATCGGTATTATACAATTTCTATCTCAAACTACAAGTCAATCCATCCCTCTGCTGCCACGTCCCTGTGCCCCTACAAAGGGCCTTTGCCCAAGACGTCAGCCGAGGCCTGTCATGATGACTCATCTCGATAGCCGTTCGATGGATTGTCACCGTTCGGGTCGACGATTCAACCTAGGATTATTATTATGTTCCACATCTGTACTGTCTGGTTTGCATTGTTTATAAAAAAATAAATCCTCTCATTTTTGCAGATTTCTTTACTCCATCCTTATTTTACATTTGTGGTGCCGTGCCACACTTCTTCTGTTCTAGGGAAACAAACCATCCCAATATTTTGTCCAGACATCAATACCACCTCCTTAATTTGTCCACTGCACTGCCGGGCAGCTCACTTCTTTATTTTCCCTTGCACTGCTCCACTTTGGAACTCCCTACTCCAATCATCGCCTTTCCTGAGCTCTTATAACTTTGCTCAATTAAAAAAACCTGTAAACTCTTTTAGAACTTTGACACATCCCAAGCGTTGACGTTTTGGGCCCTTGGGCCTGTTCCCAGCGACCGCGTTTCGAACAAAGTTGCTCACTCCGTCTCCTTCTAACGTTGCCCGCCCTCAAACTCTCCGGTCACACACGGGTTCGCCGCCCGTCGCCCCACAAGCTAACCTGCTCAGGACGTGAGCGATCCATATTGGCTCCCGCGATTCGACGCACGTGCATCGCCCGCGTAGGGATCGATCGCGGTCCCCGCGCCCGTTCCGTTGCCGTGCCGCGCGGTGAAACCCCGCGGCGGCGACGGCGTCTCTCTCCCTCTCTCCTCGCCCTCCCTCTCCGCCAGGACCACTCGGGCGAGGCGGAGACGCCCGATTCGGAGATGCCGGAGCCGCCGTCGTCGCCGGTGCCGGACCTCCTCCCCGGCGAGGACGCGGAGGGCCCCCCGGCGCCGCCGCCCCCGCCGCCCGCGCCGCCCGCGCCTCCGCCCCCGCCGCCGCTGCCCCTCCCCGGCGAGCTGTCGCGGTACAGCGACGGCGACCACTCGCGGCCGCCCTCCGCCGCCTCCAGTGAGTGGCGGCAGCGGCGACCCCCACGTGGTGCCCCCGTCTGCTGCTTTGTTGCGTTAGGCGAGCGCTTGTTGGGTTGAAACGGTTTTGGGTGCTGTGCGGGCGGTCAGCTGGCTCGGCACCGCTGGGATCCTGCTCTCGAATCCGCCCTGGGATCTTAACCGGGTTCCCATAAACCTGCGTAGAGAACCACGTAGAGAGCGCTTGCATCGAGACCCATTCGCCGCACGCTCAAATTGTAATAATCGGCGTGTTAAACGCTTCTACACGTGACAATTACATTCACTGGGCTATGTTGGGTGGTGGAGGGTCTTGACAACACAAAATAGGTCAGATCATTAAATTGGTGTCAAATGAATTCTATGATGAATCACCGATAACACTCTTGCAATACAATTCCAAGAAAATAAATACCAGCAGAGGGAATCCGGAAACTCGGCGGTCGCCATCCAACGGCTGTGAAAAGCTCTCTCCGACCTTGCCGGAGAAGGACATTGCGTGACTGAGACGTGGCCCAACGTTTCAGGCCAGGTCGTTTTTCAGCCGATCTGCTTTTTCCACGACCGAACCTCGCAAGGGGCTCCCTCTGTCACCTGGCGAAACGGAGTAAACACCGCGTTGTGATTGACGTGAGACCACGCCACGCGGTCGGAAGTCTCGTGCGTCTGTCGGCGGTGTCTTCTTGCGTCTGTAAGTCTCGTTTTGTAGCATCACTGGAGCTGTCGGTGACCTTTTGCGTGCACAGTGAGACAAGTGGATCGGTGGCACAGCGGCTCTTTGAAACCCTCAACCTGAGTTCGATTCCCCGGCCGCAGCTCGCACTGGGGGCGAGCGACATCCAAACCAATATAATAAAGCATCTCCGGAGATAAACCACGCGTCCCCATGAGTGATATAATAAAGCATCTTCGGAGATAAAGCACGCGAGGGCACGTGTGGCGAGGGCACGTGCCCCAGTCCCCCCGCCCCACCCACTGGCGTGCGTGTTTTGATTCTCTCTGTAATGAAACCTCGCGCATTAACAATGCATGCAGGCCAGCCCCGTCGCGTCCGCTCAATAATTCATTGCTCCCCCAAGAATATTTAGCGGCGTTTAGAATCCCGTTTCCAGCATCGACTCCGTAATAACGTGATCAAGACAAATTTGCACTCGCGCCCGGACAAATTATCGTGCCGTAGGTCTCTTAATAAGCGTTATGAAGAACAATGAGGAATATCGGCACTTTGTAGGTGACATCACCGCCACTTAGTGATGATTTGCAGTTATTATTGTTGTTGGAGTAGCAGTGCATCGGTTTTCGCACCGCTCTACAAACCTTGCGACCTTACGTCGATCGGACCTTAAATGAGTACCTCGTGCGGTGTGTACAACATCAGCCTTGGGTAGACACCAACGGCCGGGCGTGACGTTGACTACCCATGCGTGCCCTGCCGGCCTTCGTAGGTGCTACTCGCAAGCAGCACTTGCCGCAACACTCTCTGTTGCCTCGCCCCACAGAATGAGTCGTAGCTACTTTCACTGATTGAAGTATAAAATTCACATCTTTTATATCCCGAGCGCCCGTAAGGGAGTGCTTGAGCGTGTGAGAGGACGTGGCTACACTTGCTATCGACGCTCGCAAATGCCCCAACGGTCTGCGATCCTAACGTGATGACCTTGCTCCTGCTGTGCGTCCGAGTGCGTTTCGTGCGTCCTCCTCTGCGCGTGTTGGACACAGAGAAGACGCTGCGGCATTCGCTCCGTGAGCCTCTTCATCCCTTCCCCGCCTCGCCGTGCCGCTCCGTCCCTCCTCGTCGATCCGTCCACCTCGCGAAATCCGCCGCCCGCTCCACGCCCGGGCTCCTGTTTCCCCGGCTTCGTTTCCCTCGCTCATCCTTTGGCGCTAATCATTTTTTAATCGCGTTGCTGCCGACGGCACGTCCTATTGTTCCTTCGAACGACGCCGCCGCCTCTCCCCCTGTATCCCTCTCCCCCGTCCGTCCTTCTCACCGGCTCGCCCGCCCGCCCGCCCACCGCCGCCGCCGCCTCCGTGCCGATCCGGCCTCGCTCGCCACCACCCCCATCCCCAGACAGATTTGTCGTGCCGCGCACGCTCCGCTCTCACCGTTGTTATTTTTATCTTCACCTTTTTCCCTTGTGCGCGCACGCCCGCCCGTCGCCCGTAAATGTGGGCGCACGGCGGCTTGTGACGGTTCATCCCCTGTTGGACGAGCGAGGGATGAGAAGTAAGTCGAACGCATCCGCCGCGGCGTGGGGGCTTGCGCCGTGCGGCGCTCGCGAGGGGTCCCAGGGGCTCCCGTGGCTCCTGGCGGCTCCCACGGTTGACGCGGCGCCCGTGGCCCGCCGTGCCGCGGCTTCCTTGTGTCGGAGCTGTTGATGGGTTCGGATGTCACCAGAACGTGGCTATGAATGTGGTGCGGCGCCATGCGCCGTAGATTCGCGTCGCGGCCTCTTAATGCGCCTGTTGTCTCCAGACGATGCACGGAAACTGTGGGGATGTTTGTGTTATAGAGCGGGGCGGTGGATCACGGGCCCCTACGTGAGTCTGTAGACATCTCAATGTGAGTCTGTGAGTCTCTACGTGAGTTTGTAGACGTCTCAATGTGAGTCTGTGAGTCTCTACGTGAGTCTGTAGACGTCTCAGTGTGAGTCTGTGGGTCTCTACGTGAGTCTGTAGACGTCTCAATGTGAGTCTGTGGTTCTCTACGTGAGTCTGTAGACGTCTCAATGTGAGTCTGTGAGTCTCTACGTGAGTCTGTAGACGTCTCAATGTGAGTCTGTGGTTCTCTACGTGAGACTGTAGAAGTCTCAATGTGAGTCTGTGGGTCTCTACGTGAGTCTGTAGACGTCTCAATGTGAGTCTGGGAGTCTCTACGTGAGTCTGTAGACGTCTCACTGTGAGTCTCTACGTGAGTCTGTAGACGTCGCAATGTGAGTCTGTGGGTCTCTACGTGAGTCTATAGACGTCTCAATGTGAGTATGTAGACGTCTCAATGTGAGTCTGTAGACGTCTCAATGTGAGTCTGTGGGTCTCTACGTGAGTCTGTAGACGTCTCAATGTGAGTCTGTGGGTCTCTACGTGAGTCTGTAGACGTCTCAATGTGAGTCTGTGAGTCTCTACGTGAGTCTGTAGACGTCTCAAGGTGAGTCTGTGAGTCTCTACGTGAGTCTGTAGACGTCTCAGTGTGAGTCTGTGGTTCTCTACGTGAGTCTGTAGACGTCTCGATGTGAGTCTGTGGGTCTCTACGTGAGTCTGTATACGTCTCAATGTGAGTCTGTGGGTCTCTACGTGAGTCTGTAGACGTCTCAATGTGAGTCTGTGGTTCTCTACGTGAGTCTGTAGACGTCTCTACGTGAGTCTGTGGGTCTCTACATGAGTCTGTAGACGTCTCAATGTGAGTCTGTAGACGTCTCAATGTGAGTCTGTAGACGTCTCAATGTGAGTCTGTGAGTCTCTACGTGAGTCTGTAGACGTCTCAATGTGAGTCTGTGGTTCTCTACGTGAGTCTGTAGACGTCTCAATGTGAGTCTGTGAGTCTCTACGTGAGTCTGTAGACGTCTCAATGTGAGTCTGTAGTTCTCTACATGAGTCTGTAGGCGTCTCAATGTGAGTCTGTGGGCCTCTACGTGAGTATGTAGACGTCTCTACGTGAGTCTGTGGGTCTCTACGTGAGTCTGTAGACGTCTCAATGTGAGTCTGTGGTTCTCTACGTGAGTCTGTAGACGTCTCAATGTGAGTCTGTGAGTCTCTACGTGAGTCTGTAGACGTCTCAATGTGAGTCTGTGGTTCTCTACGTGAGTCTGTAGACGTCTCAATGTGAGTCTGTGAGTCTCTACGTGAGTCTGTAGACGTCTCAATGTGAGTCTGTGGGCCTCTACGTGAGTCTGTAGACAGGGTGTCTACAGCACTCATGGCTGGGGAAGGGAGTTTCAAACTTGTGGACAGCAGAGGGGAATGGTGATTAATTGTTCATTGTACAAATTAACGCGTTCTTTTAATATGATTTCTCTTAAAATGTTTGCTTGACCTTGGATACATGTATGGCTTATTGGGCTGTCACCTTCAATGTAGTTAATCTGTATTAATACCAGATGAGCGAACCATGTTACGTGCCGCATTGCACGGCCAAGACAACGACTTTCTCTTGCACCTCTACGCAAAAGGACAACGTGACAGTCGCCATAAGAATCAAACCCAGTGCACAGTGGCACACACACCTACCTTTGAGGATGGTGCCACATAACTACAAGAAACACCCTCTTCAGAAAGCGCATGTAGTTAATTAACGACATTAGATTAAAGTGGGTGCCTGCACAATTTTCAGTTGTTCTCACAACCATAATTATGAAACACGTCGGGGTTTTTCTCCACCCCCCCCCCCCCCAGAGTGAGGCTTTGCTTTGTGCCCCACGGCATTACGCTCGGGGCTGCCACCACTGCCACCACCACCGCCACCAACACCGCCGTGAACACCACCACCGCTACCGCCACCACCACCACCACTGCCACTGCGTGCAGACTTAAGTCATCAATGGCCCACTTGAGCGATGGATTGCGCGCAGCCTAAGCCCCTAAACAGGATTTGGTTGTATTTCTTGTGACAGTGTTTAAGTCGTTACCGGCACACAGGAGCCAGCGGTGGCTCTTTCTCGCCCAGCACTCCCCTCTTGTTGACAGGCGCCCGCCAAGCTCGCGCTCGAGGCCGAGTGAAGTTCTTTACGCCGCTCGGAGTGCCTCCGCAGCTCCCGACAGCTGGCACCGAGAGAATTAAATGAGGAACTTCCGAGGGATTTTAAGTACGAGGGTTTTCTTTCATCGGAGGCTGCTTTTCGGGCGGTACATTTCGCTTCGACGGCGAAGTTCGCAACTAGGTGCTCTTCGCTGAGTCGATACACACACACACACGTGGGATTTATAGTGCGGCCACCTACGTTGCAACGCCGACAGGTGAAGGATATTTTAAAACTCGTGGAGCATTTCTCTCCCGTCTCGCTGGCACGATGGAACCGCGGGCAGGAAACCACGCGCGTCACCATTGAAGGTGGAACGATTGGTGGCGTAACAATTAAAGCAAATGCACGCTGTTTGTCTGCGCACGTGTGTGCATACGCGGGGAGCGGTAGTGTAGCGGTTAGCGCGCTGCGCTATGAACCTGGCGACCCGGGTTCGATTCCCGCTCACGGCCAACACCAGTGACGATTATCTGAACCGGTCCCGGGCCTCTCCTAGGTCGACTCAGCCTCAAATGAGTACCTGGTGCGGTGTGTAACATCGTCACTAGGGAGACAAAGGCGGTCGGGCGTGGTGCTGGCCACCCACCCCCTCGTGTACCGTTCCGGCCTTCATAGGTGCTCGCTAACAGCACTTGCCCCTACAGTCTGTTAAGGCTACACGGGGGATCTTTGTCTTTGTGCATACGCGATGACATTGTGAATAAATATACAATCAATTTGAGGAATTGCCCGTTATTGAGTCGCACGGTTGGCTATGTAGGGTACCAAAGAAGTTCGACATACGAACATTACCACCAACACTACATGGGTAATTCCTCAAATGTATTTTTAAAAAGAGAAATTTGACCCCGCATCCAGTACCCACAGCTCCTGTTCACAAACTTCACACCTTGCAGTCGGAGTATGTAAAACCATACGCTCGGCCTGTCATTGTTATTAAACGTGCGATAGCGACAGCAGGTGATCCTCCTTTCTTAGCCGTCGGGAGATAAACGCTGGAGGTAACCTGACAGCTGCAGACCAATGTGTCGCAACACACACGCACCGTGGATCTGCTTTCGGCCTCTATATTCTTTGTAAAAAAACTTTCACCACGCAATTGCTCTTGAACAAAAAAAAAACGAATAAAAGCGCTTCACAGCAGCGCCGCGGTTTTTTGAGGCCGGCAGGGGAGCGACGCTGAAGTGCTGTTAACGTGGAGAGCGCTCACCCAAGTGGCCAAGTCCACTTGATGCGCACTTAATCCGATTAGCGCGCTCGCACGGCCCCTCCGGCCCACCCGCCCGCCCGCCCGCCCGCCCGCCCTCCCGCCCGCCAGCTCCCCGGCCTCTTCTTCGCCGCAAATGCCTCCTCGGTGAAGGTGCGTCCTCTCCTCGCACCCCTCGCCGCCCCAACCCCTCGCTATCCCCAACGCTGCCGTGCGTCGTCGTCTTCGCCGTTCGTTCCACGACGGGATCAGCGGCGGCGGAGGTGTTTTTTGTTGTTGTTGTTGTTGAGTCGGTGGATTTTTAGTTCCTGTGGTTTTTACCGCGCGGGCGTTCTTACTGCTACTGTGCCGTACGGCTCACCTCCCCCCCCCACGCCCTTTTATTTGGGGGGGGGGGGTGGCAAGTGCCACGCATTGTTCAGCACCGTTGTCCGACGTTTCGCTCCGCGAGCCAGCTCTAAGTTGTCGCGTCGGACAGTCGCGGTCGTTGTGCCGGCTTCCCCCGTGTGGAGCTGTCGGGTTCCGTTTCTGCGGAGGGACGCCACTTATAGTTTTGTTGGCGCGTAGCGTTTGCGTTTTAAAGCTAAAACTCAGCTGTTTTAAAACAAAAACGCAGCTGTTTTAAAGCTAAAACTCAGCTGTTTTAAAACTAAAACTCAGCTCTTTTAAAACTAAAACCCAGCTGTTTTAAAACTAAAACGCAGCTGTTTTAAAACTATAACTCAGCTGTTTTAAAGCTAAAACTCCGTTGTTTTAAAACTCAGCTGTTTTAAAGCTAAAACTCAGCTGTTTTAAAACTGAAACTCAGCTGTTTTACAACTAAAACTCAGCTGTTTTAAAGCTAAAACTCAGCTGTTTTAAAAATAAAACTCAGCTGTTTTAAAACTAAAACTCAGCTGTTTTAAAGCTTAAACTCAGCTGTTTTATAACTGAAACTCAGCGATTTTAAAACTAAAACTCAGCTATTTTAAAACTAAACCTCAACTGTTTTAAATCTAAAACTCAGCTGTTTTAAAACTGAAACGCAGCTGTTTTAAAACTGAAACTCAGCTGTTTTAAAACTGAAACTCAGCTGTTTTAAAACTAAAACTCAGCTGTTTTAAAACTAAAACTCAGCTGTTTTAAAACTCAGCTGTTTTAAAGCTAAAACTCAGCTGTTTTAAAACTAAATCTCATCTGTTTATTTACGAGAGAAAGCCGATTGAGCTGGTGGCTCTTGTTTTTCATCGGCAACCTGGCAACACATACTAGCTCATGGAAGTGGATTATATCATCGTCGTCGTCGTCATCACATGCAGGAGGAGTTCATAGCAGCGTGTTCATTTGATTCACGCGACCGCCACGGGGATAGCGAGAGAACACCCGCGGTCTCCAAACAGACGACAGGCATCGTCAGGGTCCGGGATTGAACCCACGACCACCTGCGACGCTCCTAGACGGCGCGGTTCAGCGTCGCTGTCAACGCCAACTCGATCAATGCAGGGGGCTGTTCTCTGTGCGCTTTGTCGTCCTGTGTGTGTGTGTATTTCGTGGCTAATTTCTCCCGACAGCGCAATTAGCGGATGCGTTGTAAAGTTGTAATGCTTGCTCGGGGTTTTACGGTGGTAACGTGCAAACGATTTAAATTCCGCCCTGTGGAGAGATTACGTGGCGCGTAATCATTGCTTAAGCTTGAACATCAGAGGTGCTCCTTTCATGTTCATTAAACAAAGCGGTAAAAACAAAAAAGTTTTATCGAAACGCCGTTTAAATATTTGCAGTTTTCTTTCCTCATTGCATACAAAATAATTGTCATTGTTACCAGAACTCACCGATGTGCTCACGTGAGGTGGTGGGATTGTGCAAGATGATTTTTCTTAGATTAACTTGTCGCTGACGCTAAATACGCATCGTTAGATACTAAAATCACGGAATAGTGCATTATATTCCAAGATTGCTTCATGTAAATAATATACTGCAGTTGAGTGTCTATTTTTACTAATGTTTGCCATAATTGACTATATTTTGACCTCTCAACTGTCAATTTGTAGTGTATACGTGTGGGCAGCTGTAGTGTAGTGATGAGCACACCCACACTACAAACCCAGTAAACCCGAGTTCCATTCCTAACCATGGCAAACATCAGTGCCGGATATCCGAACGGGTTCCATGCCTCCCCTAGGCCTGACCCTGCCTAATGAGTACCTGGTGCAATGTTTAAACATTATCACTGGGGAGACAAAGGCAGCCAGGCCTGGTGTTGGCCGCTCACCCCTGTCGTGCATCGTGCCAAACTTTATAGTTGCCCGCTAAGAGAACTTGCCCCAACCGTCTGTTTAAGTATATACAGATGATATTTATCTTTGTGTGTGTAAAAGTGCACATAGCCTGGCACGATCTCCGTAGTGACGTAACCGCGAGTTGGTGGTGAATGGCGGTTGTTGTGTCTGCCCTGAATGGAACAATTATTAATGTTGGCTAGCGAAGTGGTCGCGTTACGTAAGAACACTGATCCATTGGATAACACTGATACATTTATTTGCGTGAAATATATAACTGTAACTGTAAGGTTTTTATCGCTATCGAGATTGTCGGACATTTTTTTTGCTCATATAATATATATTTACTTTCTCAATTGCAATGGTTGTAACAAGCATCTATGTTATGTTCTGCTGAGATATATTTTATATAGCATATTCGTTATTATTCCATCCCAAGACTCCCTAGAGATGGAGACATCGACCTTAATTGGCTCTCACCGGCTTGTCAATGTAATTCATCTCCAGATTATATACATGTGTGTGTCTGTATGTGTGCGTCCACATGTATGCATGTATGTGGAGAGGGGTGGCGCAGTGATTAGCGCGATGCGCTACCAACCTGGCGACCCGAGTTCGATTCCCGCTCACGGCCAACAACAGTGACGATTATCTGAACTGGCCCTGGGCCTCCCCTAGGTCGACTCAAGTATTTAGTGCGTTGTGTAAACATCGCTACTGGGGACACAAAGGCGGTCGCGCGTGGTGCTGGCCACCCACCCCCTCGTGAACCATGCTGGCCTTCATAGGTGCACGCTAACAGCACTTGCTCCAACAGTCTGTTAAGGCTATACGGGGGATCATTGTCGTGTGTGTGTGTGCATCTGCAAGTCATCTCAGTCAACTCTTGGCACCTGGGTCTGTCCCGTGACCTACCAGCAAGCTCTCGACACTTCACGTGACCCCGAAGTGACCCCGGCACAAGCGCCGTGGTGTTGTCACCGCCACCTAGTGGCGAATGGTGGCTGTTGTCGTTGTGTGTGTGTATGTCCGTCAAGGCATCAAGTCGTTCAACATGCTCTCACCCAATGGGGACAACTCGGACCTGCTGGCGGAGATCAAGGCGGGCAGGAGCCTGAAGCCCACGCACCCCAGCAAGAGCTGCACCACGGTGTTCATCGGCTCCGCTCACCTGGTGAGGCTCCTCGCCCCCGCTGCTCACCATAACGTTCCTGTTCAGCGTGGTGTACGTGGTGTCCCCCTGTGTTGTGTGCAGAACAGGGGTTCGTCGCAGCGCGCTACGAACCCGCCGACCCTAGTTCAATTCCCACTCACGACCGGCAAGAGTTACGAACGTTTGAACCGGTCCTGCGCCTCCTCCTAGGTCGATTCGCCCTTAAATTAATATCTGGTGCGGTGTATACATCGGCACTGGCGGGAGACAAAGGCGGCCGGGCGTGCGTGGTGTTGGCCCACTCGCCCTCTCGTGCGCCGTGCCGACCTTAATAGGTGCTCGCTAACAGCACTTGTCCCCAACGGTCGAAGTCTATATGGGGGATCTTTGTGTTTTGAGTCGACTCCGTGTGGGACTGCGCCTCTCCCCTCCCCAACGGCGCCGCAGCAGAACCAGCGACCGACCAGCCCGGACTGCCAGCCGCAGAGCGGCGCCGGCACGGACGGCACCAACGGCGACGGCGGCCTCCCTCACGGCGCCGCGGGCGGCGGCGGCGGCGGCGGCGCAAGCGGCGCGGGCGACTCGCTGTCGCGCCTCGACTCGCTGTCGCGCCTCGACTCGCTCGACGTGGACTCGCTGGTGCCGCTGCAGGACGAGCAGGGCCGGCCGATCCCCGAGTGGAAGCGGCAGGTGATGGTGCGCAAGCTGCAGACGCGCCTGCAGCAAGAGGAGGAGCGGCGGCGCCAGGTGCGGAAGCCGAGCGCCTTCTTTTTCCGCCGGCCCGCCCGGCGTGTGCGGCGTGCCCGCGTCTTAGCGCGGAGCGCCGTCGCGTGGGGCGGTTCGGGCTTCGCGGCGTTCGCCGCGGGCCGCGCCGCACGGAGGGCGCCGTGGTCGGCGCGCGTGCAGGGGAGCGCGCGGTCGGCGTGCACCGCGCCACGAAGCCGGCGAGTTCGATTCCCGCTCGCGACCACGGGCCCACCGAGTGCGGTGTTGACCGCGCCCGCCTCCTCGTGCGCCGCGCCGGCCTTAATAGGCGCTCGCTAGCAGCGCTTGCCCCAACTGCCCGTCAGAGGCAATATGCGGAGGGGTCTTTGTCTTTGGTCTGCATTGTGCCGCATGCTGTCCGCTGTTAGCCCGGTGTTGAGCGTGGTGCATTGTGCGTGATGCATGTCCTGCGTGTTGTGTGCCGTGCCGTGTTTGTCGGCCCCGTGGCGCTCGCTTCATTGCCGGTGGAGTGAGTTCCATGCAGCGGGGAGTGTAACCCGGAAAGCCTCAGCTGTTTCTTCGGTAACTCTGGGTTGTTGCGATTTAGCAAAGTGATGACCACGGCACACAGTCGAGACAGTAGTGTTTCACGCCTATTAAAGCATGAGCTGCTGTACACATTACAACTTGGTGCTCTGGTTCCCTCTCACTTGCAAACGTGACTCGGATAGGAACTGGCCCCAACAATCCAAGGCAAAAAACCCTCCTGACAAAGAATCTCGACAGTCACTCGGAGACTTTCCTTGGTGCAAGAACAGCGCCGATATAGTGACCTGCACTCTGCTTTCAAATATCGAAACATTTAACATTTACCTGGAAGATAATTTGAGGTGGAACATCCCGTTTGCAAGGGTGTCCAGCATCCGTACGATTGAGACACACAATCTTAACTGCAAGGAATATATATAATATCTGGCGCCGGTTACACAAAACGTTTCTGATTAAACTTTCCCCTTATTTTGTCGTTTCTAAAGCGGTACAAATTAAGGGCGAAACAAAATACTTGAGGTTCCCCCCCCCCCGCACCGCTAATCGATGACACCAGCTGCACTGAGTGCTTGACGGCGGTTCGAGTGGCCACACTCCAGCGTTGTTGTCGCCGTCGCCTGAGCACGAGTGCGCGCGCCTCTGCCGTTGCCGTGGATCTTCTGCACTCGCGCGGCGTGCCTGGGCGCGCATCCTCCGTAGCGCGCGTCCACCGGCGGCGCCAAATGTTTACGCTCGCGTCTCCGCGGCCCGTGATGATGGCGATAAGGTCACGTTACAGCTCGGCCGACGGAGCAGCGGGCTCTCGGCTGTTGGATGACGAGTCACAATTCCGGCGAGGGTTAGTTCGGCCCCATCGTCGTCTGTCCTGGGTTGGTAAAATGAGCACAGAATTGGCGAGGCAGCACACATCGCGCGCACGCTTATGCGGCCAAGCAGTGAGTGCGGCAAATCCTGATCCCATCTCTGGTCGCGCTGTAAGCCCCGGGATTAAACCGCGTAATCCGGCGTCCGTGGACCCTGGTTCCCGTTCGGCGCCGCTGGGCCCCGTGTTACGTGAGCGGAAACAGCGTCCCCAATAAACCTGGGCGTGCGGCCCCCTAGACAAAGATCGCTCGCAGACGCGAAACGATTGTTCTGTTGAGCACGTCGTGGGTGAGATTTAGATTTTAAAATGAGCGGTTTTGTTTAACAACAAGGTCAATTACGTGGCGTAAAAATGTTGTGTCGCTCGATGCCACGTGCCACCATCTTTGGCGGGGAGAGTGCAGACGTGACATCATGGAGGTGATGCCACTTCATGTGACATAGATTCACGTCAATCCAAATCTTTTTGACAGAGTTTTTCTGAAGTGTCTTATCCAGGCCATATTGGTTACACGTCTCTATAAAACATCCCTGTAACTCATGGTCCAGGGGCCATTGAACGCTTTCTGAATAATGTTGGCACCGAGCCATTACTGCTTGCAATCCTGGGTTCGAATCTGGGTTTAATCCCAGCAATGATTCAACCAAATTCTCAAACGTGGCAACTTGATGGTCTCAGCCCAGTTACCAATTAGCGTGCGTCATCTGGTCGAGCACCAATTGGGTCGAGGCTCAAAAGAAAGCCGTCCCTTGGTGTGGACCAATTAGTTTCAAGGACAATGCATATATTATCATAGTATGTTTTTGTTTGCATTTTGACTGCAGGTATTGTGGTTAATGCAGACATGAATCCTTGTAAGAAGGTTTCAGTTTTGTTGCCAGAAAAAAAAGGGAAAAAACCCTATTATTACATTTTGGTACTGGCAAAGGAGGTCTAATGATGTAAAAGCAAAACCCCATCAAACAAATTATTTTAGATTTTTCACTTTGCCAAACTTGGGAAATGCAAAAAAAATGGCAGTTTGACTGCATGCGGAAAAGCGCGTCCTTTCGTGTGCGGATACAAAAAAAAGGTCACGGGAAAGAATCTCGGAACCGGTTCTGTGAAGTCTCCTTCCACGGGGCCTTTTGACGTCGCCAGCGGCGTGATGCACTGCTTCCTCTCGCGCCGTGGTGCCGCTATCACAGTTTGACAAAAACACTTTCCGGAAAAAAAGACGCTAAATAGAAGTTAAAGGAACAAAGAAAGAGCGCTCAACTGAATCTTTACGAACAAACGTGCCAACATCGAGAGCGCTCGGACGGTGTGGTGCGTCCGTCTGTTGTCCACTAGGCGGCGCTGTAGCCCCTAGAGACGTGAAAGTGGCAGCCCTTGCCCGTCGTGTCGACTGCTGTTGCCTCGTGTGAGTGGAGCTGCCTCCTGTTCGTCGCTCTGGCACCAGCCAGAGAGGCTGCGTCGCCTCTGTGCGATTTATGAACCTAAATTAGTTCATAAGCCTAAATAGTTTACTAATTGACCCGTGCTCGCACGCTACTTTAACCTAATTGGGATTTAAGAATGACAGCCGTTACTCCATTTAAAGATTACAAAACTATTCATCGTAAATAGCCAACATATCCAAAATTGACCCAGTTAGACTTTTTGGTCGTGATCTCAGGTTTCTGTTTCGGTGTAAGTTTTTTTATTATACATTTTTCCAGTGTGACGAATTTTGATTCATAATTGCGAACCGCATGTCTTCTCGCGTTCTTGTGTGCCGTGAAAGCGCCGGTACACGCACAGAATTGAGTCGTGCGCGAGCACTCGCTCGGTGCGCGGGACCATGATTTCCGCGCCTTTCTCGCATGCGCGTGCCGTGTACGCATGCCTCGATGGCGAGTCGTTAAAAGAAGAAGGCACGGTACGATGACGGGAGTAACCCAAAAGCCTGAACATTCCGTCTGTTGTCTCTTCCCCGCTGCAAGTTTGAGCAGTACGGCTTTTTCCAGCCAGAGAGCTGGACCTATTCCTCCAACCGCAACGCCATGCTGGGCCCTTTTGGCGAGCTGCTCACCGAGAAGGACATTGCGAGTCTGGAGAAGCAGATCGAGAGCCTGCAGCTCCTGAAGAACGTGCAGGAGGTGGAGACCAAGCTGGTGGTGCTGGAGCAGGAAATCCACCAGATGATACTGCCGCCCACCGTGGAGGTCGTGGACAGCCGCTTCGCGACGGGCGCCGACTCCGTGCGGGCGCTGCCCGGCTGGTGCAGCCGCGTGTCGGGCCTCCTACGAAGCATGGCTTTCCTCGTCAGCAGCTTGGGCCACAAGGACATCGCGGGCCCCAAAGTCGGGCCCGCCGCTGCCCCGCCTATCGCGGAAGCACGGAGAGGTCTGGAGAACGGAGGGGCGCGCAGCAACGGCGCCGGCGGCGGCTTCGGCGGCGCTAAACGGCAGCGCGGCCCGGATGACTGCGGCGGCGCCGGCGATGGCGGCGTCGGGCAAGAGAGCCCGCGCAATGAGCCGGGCCCCGTCGCTCTGGAGGAAGCACGCGCGAGCGAGGAATGGAAGGCGAGCACGTCGGTGATCCGGACGCAGTCGTTCGGCTCCACCAGGGAGGAGGTAGAGTGGGAGATTCAGCAGTTCGGCGTCTCGGTCAAGATGCTCAAGTCCAACTTCGAGCCCGGCGCCGTAAAGTCGGCGCCGGTCGCGTGCAACGGCCAGGGTGGCGGCGGCTGCGGAGGAGGAGAAGAAGGCAGACGTGTGGAAGCGACACCCGGCGAGGCGGCTCAGCCATCCGGGGCAGAGGATCCGCCGCGGGCGCCGCTGCTGCCGGTGAAGAGCGTGGACGATGACGCGTGCCGCCTGGAGCTGGGCGGGGAGCCGCCCGCGGTGGCGCTGCCGTCACCGTCGTCGGAGGGCGGCGTCACGACCGCCATGACGGAGGCGACGGTGCGCGAGTCGGTGGAGACGCGAAAGGTGCGCACGGTGCTGCTCTTCCTGGGCCACTGGAAGAAGGCCGTGTACTCGATGTCGTTCGGAGTGAAGGGCGACAGGCAGGGGGGGGGCTCCGGCACGGCCTCCTCCTCCGGCACCGTCGTCGCAGCAGGCGACGCGTCGGCTTACGCGGAGCTGGACGCTGCGGTCGCGGCGTCGGCGATGACGGGCGAGGCGGAGCGCGAGCGCACAGAGGACGAGCGCCTCCTCTACTTCATGAAGCAGCGGCAGGTGGTGAACAAGCTCATCGGGCACTGGCGCCTCATCATCGCCCGCGTGCCCTCGCGCCAGATCCGCCACCTGAGCCGCGCGCCGGCCGCCTACTCCCCCGAGCAGTTCCTGCCGCACGTCAACGGGCGGCCGCCCGCCTACGACTCGCTGACCCTCGACCTCTTCATGCTCGGCTACTTCCAGCTGCTGGAGATGCCGATGCCGCGCGCGGAGCGCCGCGCCCGCCACCTCCTCTGCTTCGAGATGTTCGACCGCCTCGCGAGCCACCCGTGGGAGACAATCCGGGACTTCCACCGCGCCGTCGTCGCGGAGGTGTCGGGCGGGTGCCGCGACTGGCGCGACGGCTTCGAGGACGTGAAGCGGCGCTTTTTCGGCGACGTGGCTCGCCGGGCGTCGGCCGCGTCGAGCGGCGCCGACGCCGGGTCCGGTCGCGACCGCGGCGACCCGGCGGCCGCCGGCGCCAACGCCGTGAACTGGGACTCGCGGCGGGCGTCCGAAGTGAGCCTGCCGAGCTACTGCGGCAACACGCCAACCGAGGAGCAGGGCGGCCGCTGCGGCGCGCGCCGGCGCTCCGACTCGGTGCAGGTGATCTCGGAGCTGGGAGAGTTCAGCAACGATGAGATCTGCCGCTACATCGACCGCAGCTTCTCCTTCTGGAAGGAGAAGGAGGCCGAGCTGTTCGACCTGTAGCGCGCGCACGCCCCCCCGTGTCGCGTCGCGTGCCGTGTCCCTTTCGTGCCCCGCGAGTCGTGACGCGCACACGCGTTTGTGTCACGCCGCAGCATGTAAACCGCTGTTGCGTATTTATTTTGGTGACTTGGCGATGTTGATGCCGATTTGTGTTGGGTTTTTTTTGCTACTACCTAGGAAAGCCTCGCTGGACCAAAGGTATTTTTTTCTCAGGAGGGTCCTGCACTAGGATGTTTGGCCAGCTCGATTAATGAGTATTTTGTATTGGGGGGGGGGGGGGTCAGAAATACATTACAGCAGCATCTTGTTGCGTTGTTGTACTGCCCTCTGTTGCCCAGACCGTAGCCCCACAGCAGCCACCCAAACATGGTGCAGATCAAGACTTGGCTCCCCAGAGGCTAAGAGATCAGGCACATTCGGGGTGATGTAATAATTTTTTTGCGTTCTTCATTTACCATCTTATTTGCTTCGTGGGGGGTTTATTTGTTTAACAATAATGAGACTAAAGCTCGGCGAGTCGGGTGAAGAGTCTATTCCCATCATTGGCTAAGTTATTTTTGTATGTCAGCATGTTTTATTTCCTCTTGGGTAGGTGGGCAAAGGACACAAGGGGTGTCTGACACCCTGGGCCAGCACAAGCACCTCTAGTTTTAGTTTATTATTTAATAATTTCAAATTAAAACTAGAATCAAATGAATAGAAGAAGTCTGAGAGGATATCCACCGAAGAGATGGAGGGATTAAATCGCCTCTGCTTCAGGAGCTTGCTGGATTATTATTTATCAGAGCGGAGGGTTGCGAAAAATGCTGGCAACTTGGGGGAAGTCTTCATCTGGTCGTGGAGTGACCGTGACTCATGGTTTCTACAACACGAATACATAAATAAATGCTAACATGTGAAATTGATCTCAAGAAACAGCGGTCACGGTTGAAGCAATGTCGAGCGTCACACACGAGGCCTTTCTTAGGCCTCGCCAACCCAGGATTCGCCTTCTGTTAACATCGTTTATTCCTTTATGATATTGCCATTACCTTGATGCTGTTTAGTAAGAGGAATTTAAAATGCATTTAAAATGCCTCTTACTATTTCAAATGCCTCTCTGAAAATGCCTCTGCCCTATGAGTCTTTTATTGCTGAGGCCTATTGCAGGCTTCGTTGAGATGCTACGTGGAGGATTTTTGACACTGAAAAGTGGCGTCGTATGAAAGGGTTTCTTTGGTCATTAAAAATACATACATTTTAGAAATATTTCTCCCACAATTGCACAAATGACACTATGTAACACAATTTTTGCTCCTGGGTAGTGTTATTTCATAATTTTTCATGCCTAGAAAGTTTAGAAAATCGCTATTATTCCTCACAAACTTTGCTTTTGTGACCAGGACAGTGATATTTTGAAATTGACCTATTTTCATTGAGAAAACAGGTGAATTTGTATCTTTTCATTCACATAAAGTCAGAAAAATATATATGAATCAAAATTAACATATATTTATACTACAGTAATACAAAAATAACTACAATAGATTTAGAAGCGAGTAGTTTTTCGAGATTTACGATTATACTGTAAATCACTTTGACGAATCAGCCCCCAAATGTAGTCTCCCATCATGTTCTCGTTATACTGTCCTTGGTAGCGGCGTTCAAAGTCCAGTATATCCTGGTGGAAGCGCTCGCCTTGCTCCTCCGAGTACGCTCCCATGTTCTCGAATTGATCAAGATGAGCATCAAGGACATGGACTTTGAGGGACATCCTACAGCCCATTGTGCCGAAGTTCTTCACCAGAGTCTCAACCAGCTCCACGTAGTTTTCGACCTTGTGATTGCCCAGGAAGCCACGAACCACTGTGACAAAGCTGTTCCAAGCCGCTTTCTCCTTACTAGTGGGCTTCTTGGGGAATTCATTGCACTCCAGGATCCTCTTTATCTGTGGTCCGACAAAGACACCGGCTTTGACCTTTGCCCTCAGCTTAGGGAAGAAGTCTTGAAGGTACTTGAAGACTGCCGACTCCTTATCTACAGTTCTGACAAATTGTTTCATAAGGTCCAATTTGATGTGCTGTGGTGGCATCAGCACCTTCCGGGGGTCCACTTGACTTCCGGGGGTCCACATGACGTTCCTCCCCATAGAGAACTCAGTCCACTGTGGCCAGTCCCGCCTGTGGTAGTGTGCCTTGGTGTCTAAACCTTTTATAGTCATTTTCTATTACTTTAGTATAAATACATGTTCATTTTGATTCATATGTTTTTTTCTGACTTAATGTGAACGAAAAGACACAAATTCACCCGTTTTCTAATTTAATATAGGTAAATTTCAAAATATCAATGTCCTGGTCACAAAAGCAAAGTTTGTGGGGAATAATAGCCATTTTCTGTACTTTTGAGGCATAAGCAATTAGGAAATAACACGTACTACCCAGGAACAAGAAAAAATGTAGTTACACAGTGTGATCATCCGGTCACAACTGTGGGTTTGTTACATTGCCTGGTAAAGAATAATATGCTGATAACCATACTCTTGGGTCTTTCGGTAGTCACGTAGATAGAAAAATAATAAAGTAATACAAAAAATCACGACGTTTCGATCGTAACACAAGCAGGCGGACTGCTAGAGCAGGAAGAAATATATCCTGTATTTGTCTTATTTGGTTCTTTCGGTAAGGTCACGTAGAATGAGAATATATCCTGTATTTGCTTGTGTTGCGATCGAAACGTCGTGATTTTTTATTATTTTTTTTTATCTCCGTGACTTTACCGAAAGACCCAATCAGTATGAATTCCTGCAGTCACGAAGGCTTCAAGTCAAGATTCTGCTAAACAATGAGTTTATTTTATGATTGACGGTGGTATAAATATTCTGTTTGTGGTGGGGTTTTTATTCGTTATTTATTGATTTGTAAAATGTCCCTATTAAACATCGCTCACAAGCATTCATTAATACCAGCACCAGGATACCCTGCACAAGTCCGTACTGTGCATATAATGGGGCAATTTAATATGGAACACGACACTTAAAAAAAAGTTATACCCAAAGTTAATTTGTATAGATACGACTAAAATCACGGCATAGGTTTACAGAAATTCAAGCTTAAGGTCCTGCAGGATTTTCTTTTATTCCACAATAATTTTACATTTCAATCATGTCCTGCCTATGGCATCCGAAGGAACTGCACAGGACATGGCCGCACATACATTCAGCAGGAACTACATTTGGCAGCAACTTTGGCACCGTCTCGCTACTGCAGCCGCGATGTTTGGATGAAGAATGGCCTGCAATCCCCACTCATCTCTCCTCACCTTGTCCATACACGTACTGGTTTGCACTCTGGGATTCGCTCAATACGTATTGATTCGCGGCTTGAAGATGGTAGCAGTTAGACAATTGGTCCCAATCAGTTAGATAGTCGGTACCAGTCAATCTGATCTATCTGTTGAAATGTTTTTTCTTGCTCTTCAGCTCAGGTCACGCGTTTTCTCATTCGTGAAACGTGGATTCCGGAAGAAAAATGTTTTTGTGTATTTTCTGGGTGCGTTGCTCACGTACGTGAAACTTTTGGTTCGGAGTCTGGATGCAGAGTGATGGAAAAAATTATTAGTTTGGTGGATGACGATGCTTTGAGGCACGAAACATGGTCGTTGTAACACTGATGGAAACACAAGCATCGTGTTTATTGACACAACAATACAATTTAACCATGATTTGCGAGATATGTTTAATACCCCAGTCTGTAGTATAAGCCTCTTATAACTAAAGTGTAATAGTAATAATTACAGTGCACACTTTAAAATGTCAAACGTAATTCTTTTCACCTTTTTCATAGTATCGGCCACTTTTTTTTAAAGAGTAAAAAAACGTAACATGTTTCATTATTTGTCAATGGGAACATGCCCATTGACAAATAATACATCTTCCCTTTCAAATCCCGGGCCTTTATGATAGCGGGCGAGAGGCTCACTGGCGCGGGACGTCGTTTACCAAGGGGAGAGCCGAGTCCCTTGGCCTCCAAAGCGGCGGGTAGTCACCATGGACGGTGGCTGCCCAGAGACCGGCGCTGTCAGGGCTGTGTCTGTACACACCCCCCCCCTACCCCGCCATGTAAACCGCCCCTCGATGTGACAATAAATTTCATTGTGAAAATCGGGGGTATCCGTCACTTATTTATACATTTTATTATCACCATCAATAATTCACATCCCTATGACTTATTGATTCATTTGCCTGGGCAAACGGGGCTGCTCTGGCCACGCAGGGCTCTAATTAATATTTCATCAGCCCCCCCCCCGGGTGTCGGGTGACTTCTGTCCCAGGGTGGTTCGCCCCCTTTCGCTTCGCCGAGCTGCCCGCGCGATCAAATGGCTCCCTCGCTCTAGGAGTCGGTGGCGCTTCTTCACCGGCGCGTCGCGCGACATCACCCGGCGACGGACCGAGAGAGAACGCAAAACCCTGAGCTTGCCTTTTTTTACATTTTGATTTCTCGCGGCCACGCGAGTCTCGGCCGTCGCCGGCACGCCGGCCTGCCCTCGACGAACGATTGAAGAGCCGTGGCGTGCGAGCGGAGGGGAACGGGCGCCGCGTCGGATGCCCTCTCGGCCGCCAGCTAACGACGCCCGTACCCTTTACCGCTCTTGCTTGTGCCGCAGGTGGTGGAGGAGTCGGAGCGGCTGGCGAATCTGCCGGCGTGGAGGCGCGAGATCGTGCGGAAAAAGCTGGAGGATGAGAAGTACGTGTGTGTGTACACGTGAGAGTACGTGTGTGTGTATACACGTGAGAGTACGTGTTGTTTGTGTGTGTGTACACGTGAGAGTACGTGTGTGTGTACACGTGAGAGTACGTGTGTGTGTACACGTGAGAGTACGTGTGTGTGTGTACACGTGAGAGTACGTGTGTGTGTGAACACGTGAGAGTACGTGTGTGTGTGTACACGTGAGAGTATGTGTGTGTGTATGTACACGTGAGAGTACGTGTGTGTGAACACGTGAGAGTACGTGTGTGTGAACACGTGAGAGTACGTGTGTGTGAACACGTGAGAGTACGTGTGTGTGAACACGTGAGAGTACGTGTGTGTGAACACGTGAGCGTGCATGTGGGGAGCGGTGGCTGGTGCATTGCACTAACTAACAATCAGAGTTTAATTCACGCTCGCTGCTAACATCAGTGACGCGTCTCTGACCCAGTTGTAGGCCTCCCGTAAGGTGCCTCAGGCTTAAATTGGCACTTGGTGCGATGCGTAAACGCCAGCACTGGGGAGACAAAGGTGGCCGGGCGTGGTGCTAACCCGCCCCCCACCGCTGCCTCGTGTTGCTCGCTAACAGCACCTGGCGAGCGGTCCGCTCGAGTCCGCTCCACGGTTTACTCGCCGCTGGTGGCTAGGGCAGGTGATTGAGCAGGTGAAAGTGTGCACCGTCATGTCGCACCCCCACCCCCACTCTCATCACCACCATGGGGTGGATCCTGTAACAAAACTCGGACCCGGCGCAGGGCGGTGCATTGGCGCGTGTGCGCGTTACGCGCGTGCGTGATGCATCGTGCGCGTGATACATCGTGCGCGTGATGCATCGTGCGCGTGATGTATCGTGCGTGTGATGCATCGTGCGTGATGCATCGTGCGTGATGTATCGTGCGTGATGCATCGTGTGTGTGATGCATCGTGCGTGATGTATCGTGCGCGTGATGTATCGTGTGTGTGATGCATCGTGTGTGTGATGCATCGTGTGTGTGATGCATCGTGCGTTACGCGCGTGCGTGATGCATCGTGCGCGTGATGTATCGTGCGTGATGCATCGTGCGTGATGCATCGTGCGTGAGATGCATCGTGCGCGTGATGCATCGTGCGCGTGATGCATCGTGCGCGTGATGCATCGTGCGCGTGATGCATCGTGCGCGTGATGCATCGTGCGCGTGATGCATCGTGCGCGTGATGCATCGTGCGCGTGATGCATCGTGCGCGTGATGCATCGTGCGCGTGATGTATCGTGCGCGTGATGTATTGTGCGCGTGATGTATCGTGCGTGATGTATCGTGTGTGTGATATGCGCATTTTGTCGCTGTGGGTGGCTCGCACCGTAGGTGATAGCTCCCAGTGGCCCTGGGCCTTCCAAAGAAGAGTGGATTGATGTGTCTTTCTTTTCGTGAATCGTGGGGACGTTTACCCGAGTTAAAATGTTAACGTGAATGCTGTTTAGTCGCAGAATCGGCCCGTGTATTTAAAAGGAGAGTGTAATGTTATCCTGAATAAATCCGCTGCGCAGACACGATGGTACTGACCGCAGCACAGAGGGGTCGTCGTTCTCGCTTCGTGTTCTTGTACGCGATCGTTTTTACTGTCGACTTGATGTTGTGTTTTTACCAAGTGAGGAGACATTGAGAGCAGGATGCGTCAGTCGCATTTGGAAGAGTGACCTGGCTTGCCAGAAATCAACGTCTGTTCGTTGTACAACACGTTCATTGTTACTCATTCGTGTTCCTTTATCTGTTGTCACTTTCAGGGAGAAAAAAAGGTAAGCACCCTATGTCCTCCCCCCCCCCCCACTTGTATCACCTTGCTCACCCTGCTCACCTTGCTTCACCTTGCTCACCGTGCTCACCTTCCTCACCTGACTCACCTTGCTACATCTTGCTACACCCTGCTCACCCTGCTCACCTTGCTCACCTGACTCACCCTGCTCACCTTGCTACACCTTGCTCACCCTGCTCACCTTGCTCACCTTGCTACACCTTGCTCACCTTGTTCACCTTGTTCACCCTGCTCACCTTGTTCACCTTGTTCACCTTGTTCACCTTACTCACCTTGCTCACCTTGCTACACCTTGCTCACCTTGCTACATCTTGCTCACCTTGTTCACCTTACTCACCTTGCTCACCTTACTCACCTTGCTCACCTTACTCACCTTGCTCACCTTGCTACACCTTGCTCACCTTGTTCACCTTGTTCACCCTGCTCACCTTGTTCACCTTGCTACATCTTGCTCACCCTGCTCACCTTGCTCACCTTACTCACCTTGCTCACCTTGCTACACCTTGCTCACCTTGCTACATCTTGCTCACCCTGCTCACCTTGCTCACCTTCATCACCTTGCTACACCCTGCTCACCTTGCTCACCTTGCCAGCTGACTGGTCATGACTGGATTTAGTATTTGGGTAGAAGTGATCTGTCGGGTTGTTGGTGTTGATTCGTGTTCCATGATTCGATGGCGGTAATGATGGCATTGGCAATATGGCATGTTAGATGGTGACATGATAATATTCAGAATTTGATGGGATGATAGTCGATTATTGACAATAATAAGATGCTAGGCTAATTATTTGGTGATGTTTTGTGTGCTATGAAGGAGGGCCACGCAGTGTTATTGACGAACTCGTTGAGTTTAATTGTGTTATGTTCTTGTTATAAAGTAGATGCTTCGGTGAACTGGGTAAGATGTTAATTAACAATAATAAGAGGGATTTTGAGAAAATAGTGACAAATCCTGTTATTTTAAAATAAAATGTTATAGTCAATGTTTGTGGACGATAATGATGATTATATTGGTATTCATTACATTAAGGTTTAATTGTTATATTTTTGACAGTATGCTCAATCTTTGCTGTTGTTCGATTTTACAGTTATTAAGTTTAACAGCCTCATGTTCAATACTTGATGATGATTTAGATGACGTCATCATCTCAAGAACAGCAATGAAGGAGTTTGACGGTACGATGCTGGTGACGCTTATAACTTGATGATGATGATGATCAGGGTGATGACGACGTTGATGGAGACAATGATTGTGACGACGTGAATAGTACCGACGGTGATCGTGGCGATGATTCCGTTGCCCGGCTGTCTCCCGCCTCGCGCTCCGCCTAGAATGGAGGAGGAGATCGAGCGTCAGAAGCAGGAGGATATGCAGCGCCTGCAGTCGGAGCGCATCCAGCAGCTGGGCTATGACGAGGACAAGCTGGCTCCGTGGCAACGCCAGCTCATCCTGCGCAAGGGCGACATCACCAAAAACTAGCGCGTGTGTGCGTGTGTGCGTGTGTGCGTGTGTGCGTGTGTGCGTACGCGCGCACGCACACACGCGCGGCACAACGCTGCCCGTTGCGTTCCGTAAGGAGGGGTGGGGGGTCGCCGGTCGGGTGGGCGTGACGTGCGTCCTCCCCACGCTGACGCTGACGACGACGACACTAACGATGACGACGCCGCTGACGACGACGGGAGAGAGAGAGAGAGAGAGGTGCGCCCACACGTGGGTTCCGTTCGACCAGGGGAAGCTCGCCGAGCGTGGGTTTGGCACGGTTGCCGTCGCGCGGCTCTTTGTGACGAACGAGGGGCTTTCGCTCTTGGGTTTGCGGGCGAGCGCCGGGCAACCGTGTGACATCCACTCGCTGGGCGGGGGGGGGCCTTCGATGGAACGGAGGCAGCGGTGCCGTCTGCCCGCGAGCGGCGCATCTTGGTCATCGGGGGCTACGGTTAACGCCGCCGCTTCCGACGGCAGGCGGGGATTGTCCCGAGATGCGGCGGTGGCTCGCGGCGTTCTGACAGCGGCGAGGCTCTTCGGCCGCGCCGCGGGCACACGGCGACGCAAGCTCGATGCGGCGGTCGTCGTCGGAAGTGAACGTCCATGGGGGATAATATTCCGCTGGCGTATGAAAGTAGCAACGTTTAGAACGGGCATGTCGAGTGTAGCTATCCGGGTGGGGGATAGTGCGTGCGTGCGTGCCTGGCAGTCGCTCGTAGGAAAGAAAAGTGGTGTTCAGGTGCTCGTCTCATGATTATGACTTTAGACACACGTGCGTTTGTGTTTAATACACATAACGCATGTGTGTGTGTGTGTGTGTGCAAACGGGGGATTTTTGTGTCGGAAGAACATGACGGTAGTACGCATACATTATAAGATAAACAAAACTTCCTTATTACAGCCAGATAATTCTACGTATAGTTTGAGAGCCGTGTGAAGACGTTCACGATGGTTATTATTGATCCTGTGTAGTTTGTTTCACGGTCGAGGGTGATGTTTGTCACCAGTCGAGCCCTGTGCTGTGGTGTTTCGGTGATGCCTCGACACCCGTTATGCTACATTCGAGCTGTTGAGTCATTTTAACACAAACTGAATGACTGGAGTGGCTAAACCATGACCACGGGGTAACCCCAGAACCCATGTCTTATAGTTTTTTGAGCCAACCATCCAATCCCTAACCTAAGTTACATAAAAAAAAATTGCCAACTCCTTTATCCGATTTTAATTCATTCTTAACCGACGTGCACGGAGATGAAATATGCTTTATTTTTAACAAGCGCTCGCTCGATTAACAGAAACGCATTTAAACTAAAATACAATTCAACGTGTTCGGTGAACGTCTCCTGCGCGTCGCCACGCGTAGCTTTACGTCTGTAAAGGATAGGAAAGGCGATCGTCGATGCGGCTCGAGGCATTTTCGACCGTCCGCGCTGCGCGAAGCGGCAAAGTGGCAGCCATGCCCCCGAAGCGTCACAAGCGGTCGCGCGTCATCATGGCGGGGAGCGCTCCGATTGGCTAAGCGAGGAGGGCGCCCCGAGGGACGATCGCTCACGCGGCTGTGGCTCCGAAACCCGAGCTGGGGGACGGTGCCGAGCCACTTGAAACGTTTAAAAGCGTACACTTTAGTCGTTGAAATACTTCCAATGTATTGCCATATTAAAAATGAACTTAACTACATCGACTGTGATTATTACATGGAATATGCTAGCGGCCGTTTTAACTGTAGCTTCGTCGTCTAAACAGTATTTGTATTAACATTGGCCAATACCAGGATGGTGACGGTGCGTAGGTGAGAGATAAATCGAGGGGATACTCCTCAACCGCGTCGCCCAAGTTTCGCCTCCAAATCGCTTGTGCAATTTAGCTCGATCACCCATCCCACCCCTTCCCCCGCGCCGTGTAACTCACGCTTGCGTCACCTCGCTCCCCGTATTCCACGGAACTGGAAAGCATTGGGATTGCTTCTGACCGCGCTCCACCACTCAATAAAGTCGACCGCTGAGGTTATTTCCTAGAAAACCCCCTCTTGTCGCGAAATCGTATCGTCATAATACTATTATTAAAAAAATAACAATCTATGCCTCGAGTTTGTTGGCTGGCTGCTCGCTGGGCTCCTCTCCACCCCAGCAGTAATGCTGCTGCTGCTGTTCGTGGCTGCTGCGGGCCGTGACGAATGACGACGACAACGCTGCACCAGAGCTGGCCTCCACCCGAGCGGTTCTCCTGGGAAGCTGTGGGGCTTGCGAGCGTCCGTCTGCTGGAGAAGGTGCTGGAACAGGACAAGAATCCTGCAGCGGAATGGTTGCTTCATTTAATTAATTTTGCAGGCCTATATGGAGAAATTTGATGCGGCTTTGCCCAATTCAAAATGTCATAGCTAGATCACATAGATACACCTATTCAAAATGTCATAGCTCGATCACTGCTCGATCACTAAATATATTTGGGCTAAACCACGCCCAATTCCTCCATGTTTGGGTCTGGACTGTGCACACGATGAATCATCCATTCTGTCGAGGGATTCGTTGTCCTGTTACAGCGCTGATGTTGCAACCACTGTCATCCCATTTCTAATTTCCGAATGAAATTCAAGCTGCACGACGAGCTATCAATTCGAGACTGGAAAACCCGAGGTGGAATCTCTCTCCTCTTCAACCTGAACCCGTTTGTGAGTTACTTCCCGCTGGTTGTCCGATTAGCATGGATCACGATCACAGGGCACAATTCACATCCGTCGGTCTGTGTCTGGTGAGTTGTCAGTTTGTGGCTGTGGGGGACTCCACAAAAATGGGACTCAAGGGCGGACTGACGGAAAGTAGCCAATTGGTGACTACACCGTGCCTGATGAGTTATCAGTCGGCCACATTCGCTCTGATCGACACCTTGATGGTGATCCGAGACAAAATAAAGGACCACAATGCACTGCTCCAGGAAATGCTGATTTATTTTTGTTGCATGTGCACAATGGCCGTGTGTCCTCGGGCATAATGCGGTTGTATTATTACTGGGTTTTCTCGTCGTTTACGGAGTAAATTAGTTTTAGCAACATTTGGGTATCTTTGTTAAGTCATCCATTGCAAAAATAAGGAAAATAGACGATGTTGAGAAATGCCATTTATTGAAGCAATCTTTTAAAACGGTGCATTCACATTTTTAAGTTTGGTAGAATGCATCGAACTCATTACCCGCCGACTCGCAGGGGGGAAGCAATCACCCAACAAACAAAATCAACATCTCTACCGACGATTCCACACATTTATACACTCGTGGCAGCGGATTCTCGTGGCACGTGGTTGGGGGCCCTTAAATGCAATATTCACCCAAGGTGTTTTGGTTTCCCAATGGCTCACAAATGTTCTAAACCTTGGGCACGGGCTGACCCTCATCGCACGTGGACATGCGTGCGTCGCGCGCCGAACACCATTCGCCCATGTGGAAGGGACGGCAGCTGTACGCAAATCATGCCCCACGGCTCGCGGACGTGATCCGGCGACTCGGGAGGCAAAGATCGGGCAGCAGAACTGCCGAAACAAACATCCAACTCCACCCGGGGGAGGGTAGTGGGGGGGGGGGCGCGAGGTGGGCAGGAGGAGGCAGTACGGCAGCCGTGGTCGTGTTTCCACCCGGGCAGAGCTTGCCAGCGTAGTTACCCCACGCGGTGTGCGAGTTGGGGCTTCTCCGGGGGTGTGCGGTTTCACTCCCGCAAGTGAAACGAACGCTCCTCGATGGTAATTGGCCCAACACCCTCAGACAAGACCCTCCTGAGAGTGAGTGCCGAGGCTGCTCTCGTCGTGGATGAAGAACACGCAGCCATGGATTAAGTCTTCAGCGGCGTGGAACACGCGAGGCGGGCGGGTTTCAATACAATCAGAGTCGACGGAAAACCCCACCTAAAGCTAATCCCAACAATTATTATTAAAGGCAAATAAATAAAATGCACATTTTTATCTGTGGAACAAAACAATTCTAGTAGCAGTTTTATCAACAAGGAGAATATTGAAAAAAAATGTTCCGAAAGCTCAAGCAGTGGCAATCCAGAATTCAGCGCATTTCCACACCCCTGCCTAAATCGCCCACTGCACATGGTACATTCCACACTGAACAGACTGTTCAAATCGGAGCAAACCACTCCACTTGGGAGGGGTGAACTGGCACGTAGACTTAAAAGTCAGCTCAGAGTTAGTGGTAACTTTGACACAGTGTTCATCCCACAGGCTTTCCCAACAGTTCGGGGCTGACGTCTAAGTCATTAACGACCTTTATTCACAATATATAGAGTTCATTATTAACCGAAGACATTTTCCTGCACCAAGCATATTGCAAATGTTACATTTGCAAAAATGCGATTATCCTGCCACGTGGCCCTGAGGTTGGGTGACCTCACAATCAGAAGGGTGCACGTTCAATTCCTGGTTGAGGATTGAGTCATCATCTCTTCAGGGTCGATAAAAACTGGTACCACTTTACGGGGAAGTCGAAGGGGTTGAACGGTGTGTAGTAGACTCACCACCTTGGCACAGGACACAGTGAGATTCCCACCCACGAGCTCAGGATGAGCACCCACCACCTCATTGCTAATTTCAGCAGGAAATCGTCTTTATAATGATTGTGTGAGCGCAGGTTTAAGTATCGCGTAAAATATTACAACTCGCAAGCATCAGTGCATGTGCAAGAGCAGTCTAAGCCACTCGTCGAAGCGACCCCTCCAACCAGCCCCCCTCTTTACAGTCAACAGCACAAAATATACAAACAAGATCTCGTGAGGCTTCTTAAAGAGGAAGCTTCGAATTTAAAATGCAACATTGAAATGGATGGTGTCGTGTGTACGTTGGACTTCTTTAGCACGGCAGGTAGCCGATTTGAGGTGAGGCGGGGGAAGGGAACCTGAACACAAAGTGTCATTGTTACATTGTAATTAAATAACAGTCTAAGCATCTCGCTTCAACCGTGTTTGTGCACGCGTGCGTCGGTGTGCGTGTCGGTGTGCGTGTCGGTGTGTGTCGGTGTGTGTGTGTGTCGGTGTGCGTGTCGGTGTGTCGGTGTGCGTGTGTCGGTGTGCGTGTGTCGGTGTGTGTGTGTCGGTGTGTGTGTCGGTGTGTGTGTGTGTCGGTGTGTCGGTGCGTGTGTCGGTGCGTGTGTCGGTGTGTGTCGGTGTGCGTGTGTGTCGGTGTGCGTGTGTGTGTCGGTGTGTGTGTGTCGGTGTGTGTCGGTGTGTGTGTGTCGGTGTGCGTGTGTGTCGGTGTGTGTCGGTGTGTGTCGGTGTGCGTGTGTCGGTGTGCGTGTCGGTGTGCGTGTGTGTCGGTGTGTGTGGGGAGCGGTGGTGTAGCGGTTAGCACTGCGCTGCGCTACGAACCCAGCGACCCGTGTTCGATTCCCGCTCACGGCCAACGCCGGTGACGATTATCTGAACAGGTCCTGGACCTCCCCGAAGTCCACTGGGGAGACAAAGGCGGCCGGGCGTGGTGTTGGCCACACACCCCCTCGTGTGCCGTGCCGGCCTTTATAGGTGCTCGTTAACAGCACTTGCCCCTACAGCCTGTGAAGGCTATACGGGGGATCTTTGTGTGTGTGTGCATGTGGTGTGCTGAGCGGCACTGAGAAACCCGCTTTAGATTCTCAGCCAAGGCTCGTGGAACTTAAATTAGCACTGTAGCTGGTGCCAGTATACACACGTCACCAGTGGGGAGACAAAGGTGGCCAGGAATGGTGCTGGCCACATCACCACCTTCTAATGACGCTTACAAAGAATGCAGTCTTAGTTTAGTGTTTGTATGTATTTGAACAAGTGTGTACAAGTGGCTTCAACGTGTCACGTGACCTCAGAGCGCACCCAGCCCGTGGTGCCGTCATCACTGCCACCGCGTGGCGAACGGCGTGCGGCAGCGCCGACTGCATGGATCTGTGTGCGTGCATGCACTTGGGCACGTGTCTTCCCCACCAGTCTGTTAGAGGACATATGGAAGAACGTACGTGTGTGTATGTATATATGTGTTTGCAGAGACGTCCCTAGGGGTGACCCGCCCCGGGCCACTCGCTTTGGGGAGCCCAGCGCTTCGACGTCACGGTGACAGATGTAATACTTCCAGTTTAGTCTGAAGTGAGATTTGCCCCAGGCCTCTCACCCCCCCCCCCGCCCCCCCATGGCCCCCCTGTTTACATGCAAGTCTACACGTGTGCGTGTGCAAAATTGATCTGATCACTTTGAGGTTTCGTAAAAAAACGTTCCAGGAGCACAGCCGGTTTAAATTAAAACACCGAAGCCATTTTTGCTCCTTCGGCTGACAATTCCTCCGAACGTCAAGCGTCCTTATCCGCCCCCTCGATGTATCGGGCGACGCCAACGCCGACACGGTGTAAGCGGGCGCGGGGCTGGGCGAGGGTGGCGACGACGCCGCGGCCGTCGGGAACCCTCGCCGGCCGTGCCAGGCTAGGTGCAGGCATCACACGACGGTCTCGATGCCCATGAGGCGCTCGAGACGCCGCAGGTTGCTCTTGATGGTGTCGCCGTTGGTGATCTCCCGCACGCACTCGGTCGGGAACCAGCCCCGCTCGCCGTCGCGCAGCCGCTCGCCCTCGTACCAGCCCGACTCGCCGTCTGGGGCGCCGACGCACGCACGCACACGCAGGCACACGCAGGCACACGCAGGCACACGCACACACGCACACGCAGACACACGCAGGCATGCACGCACGCAGGCACACGCAGGCACACGCAGGCACACGCACACACGCACACGCAGACACACGCAGACACACGCACACGCAGGCACACGCACACACGCAGGCACGCAGGCACACGCAGGCACACGCAGGTAAGGGTACGCACACGTGGGTACGGCAAACTGGAGCGTACCCTTACGTGGGTAAGGGTACGAGCACGCACGTGAGTAAGGGTACTCGTAGGGGAGGAGTTGGTCATTGGTGACATTTGCAGGGAGGTGAGGAGCCAGACGATGGCAAGTGGGGATCAGAGGTCAGTTGGCCACGAGCAAGAAAATAATTCCCCTCCCCAATCAACACGGCTGGCTGCGTCGGTGTGCACGGTCGTGCTGCTGCACGGCTCTCCGATGTGGTTTTCGTCTCGTACCGCACGATGTCCGACGTTTTACTCCACGTGCCTTGGAACTTCAGAATTCGATTTTCGGAGAGAAATTTGATCGATAATCGGGACACCCCCCCCCCTGCCGTATCGTGACAATTACGTCAACGATGGACCACAATTACAATTTTCAGAAATCGTCAAGTAAATCGATTCGCAAAACACGCGGCCGCGGCACCACGGTCCTCGGTGGGGGCCTTGCGCGGGCACGCCGCTAGGCCCCGCCGTCGCCGCTCCTTCGTGGTGGTGGCGGTGGGGGGGGGGGGCGACACTCACTGTCGAGGACCTTCTGGAAGACGATGGCGACGTCGGTGCTCTGCAGGCTCAGCTCATCGGGATGCTTCGCTCCGTACGTCTTGACGGCCTCCACCTGCGCGCGGCCTGCGTGGGTGGCGTCGCAGTCACAGGGGCGACGTCGCCGCTCAGGCACGCGCTCGGAGCCACGGCTCGGACAGCGAGAGAGCGCGCCGGTGGCCGCCGAGACGCGCGTCGCCGAAGCGGACGTGAGAGGTTAACGACTATTTTGATATTTTACCGGGTAAGGCCCAATGAGCTATTTTTCAGAAGCGACGTGGCTACCCACAAATGATGGCTCAACGAAGTGGCTCATCATCACGTGGAAATTTATTGCAGCCAAATACTCTAAAAGCGTGGTGATGTTGATTCTAAATGTGGAGAGAAAAAGCGGACGACCCGGAGAAAAATCCACCCGACTACGGGGAGAGAGACGCGCAAACTCCAAATATACAGCGGGCGATGGGGTCGGAATCGAACCCACGACCACCCGTATACCAGGCGAGGTAGTTAACATCTCCTAGCCACCGTGGCTCCCGAACCAGACGTAGACCGTGCAGCGCGAGAGGTTAACAGATGGCATCAGACAGCGTCGAGAGTTGTATGTACCAGTACGTTTTAAGTGAGAATAAACAAACATTTTTGTGCGGATATGAATTAAGGTGGAAGGCGAAATGATGCGCTGACTGTCCGTAGAGAAGCGCAAAGACCGATCAGCGATGGCTTCGTGCCTGCGATGGCTACGCGTGCCACCCTGCACTTCAGATTCTGAGTTGTGACGATGAATGTAACAACGGAAGGGGCACGGATGAATCGGTGGTGCGTTTCTCCGTACTCTCCAGCTCCTTGGTCTTGCGCACGAGGTCCGGCTCCTCCTGCCGGCTCTCCCGGATGCCGGTGATCCACCGCGCCCGGTCACTCCTAGTGGGCAGAGGTCACCGGCAAAGCAACAGAGACAGGCAAACGCATTAAGGGCGCCGGCTGGTACGCCAAGCGCCGCTGGCGCCAGTCGGCGCCTACGTGAGCGACGACCGTGAGTGGACGCAGATTCACTGCACCAGCTGTGCACAGTAAGTGGCACAGCCAATCAATGGCAACTGGGGGTCTTGTCCCGTAACCTCCTTTCAGCGAGCCTTCGACACATCACGTGGCCTCATGGTGCGACTGGCCTGGCAAAGGCGTCGTGGTGACGTATCCGTCACTTAGTGGTGAATGGTGGGTGTTGGTATCGGATGCCTGGAGAGACGCTAAACCTGGTTTAGTGTGAGACGCAAGAACAGCCACCCTCCCCTCCGGGTGTCTCGGTCGTAGCGCTCTCCCCTCTGCAAGTTAAGATTGGTTTATTTTTACAAAGTGAGCCAGCGAGCACGTAAATGTGGGGGCAGTGGGTCGCGTCGTGAGATTCCCGCTCGGCCAACATCAGCGACGAATATCTGAACCGCTCCTGGGTCTCCCCTAGGTCGACCCGGCCTTAGAATGAGCACCCGGGTACGGTGTGTGTAAATACGTCGGGAGATTAAGATGGCGGTGGGGGTCGTCGGTGCTGCCACCCCTCCCCCTCGTGTGCCGCGCCGGCCCCGGCCGCCGCTCGCTATCGATGTGCGCCCCCCCCCCCGCCCCGCGAGCGCGGACGGTCGTGTGCCACTCACAGCAGCTCGGCCACGAAGACGAGCTGCACGTGCTCGCCGGCGTGGTTCTCCCTCATCGTCACGGTGAAGAGGTGGTTGGCCGAGCCCTGCCGCCCACCACCGCCGCCGCCCTCCCCGGCAGACGGCCGCGACCCCGCGACCCCGGCCCCTCCCTGACCCTGCGTAGCGAGCTCCTCCCCGCTGATGGCCATCACGTCCACCTTCTTGCGTAGGGCGTAGTCCGTGACGAGGTAGCTCTCGTTGCTGATGGGGGGTGGATGTGATGAGGGGGGCAGATGCGATGGGAGGCGTTATTTGTTGTTAGGTCAGAATCGCACCGCACTTCCATCACCCAAGTGTCCTTTGTAAAAGTGACTCGAATCTCGGTGCCAGATTCTTACCAGGTGAAGAAATTATAATTAATTTGTATTCATCGCACGCTTATCATACCGCAAGGTGAAAGGCTACTTCACGCACACGTTCAAGTCAAACATTTACCAAGACAAAACAATAATTATGAAGAGAGAACGGAAACATCAACAAAACAGTAGAATAATCGTAAGATCCCAGAATACAATCACAAATCAAAATCTTTAATACAGGTCTTGAGCCTCGATTTTAAAATAAGTGAAACACTCGGTCACACAGCCAACAGGCCACTGCGCCATTACAGTCCCAGCCCACATCCCCATCGTCGGTCAACCTCCAGCCCGGGCGAGGCAGTTGAAACAGTGGCCGCGCGAGGTTTCTTAAATCCCACCACCGCCTCGGTTAGGCGACAGGCAAAGCGACACGTGGCGGGGTAAAGTGCGGGGTCTCACGCCTCTTTCAAGAAGTCTGGCCCGGTGTGGAAGAGTAGACCAAAATACCCTGCAGAGGAGTTCGCAAGAGCTCCCTCCAGCAGGGACCCCTCTACGACATTGTGGAGCTGCGCCAAGGCCCCAACGCTCCTCCCCGCCCTCCCCTCTTGCCTGAATACCGAGCCCAAGGAGCCCCAACGAGGGGAAGCCGGGCCAGGAAATATGACACCGAATTTGCGGGGAAAGTTTCACCGTGGGAGTTGAGTTGGGGGCCGAGCGCTCACCTCTTTTTCTTGGTGATGATGAGGACGTCGGTAAAGAGGAAGAGGTGCACCAGCTGCTTGTTGTGGCTCTTGCGGAAGATTCTCGACTCCTCCTCGAAGGTGGCGAGCTCCCCGCGCTTCAGCAGCCACCGCGACGCGGAAACTAACGGGAACGGCTGCACAGGTAGAGACACGGGGGGATGTGCGGTGAGACACGCGGGGAGAGACACGGGGGAAGATGTGGAGAAGGACACGGCGTGAGATGCGGGGAGAGACACGCAGGGACAGACATGGAGAGACACGTGGTGAGACACGTGGGGAGAGACACGGGGGGAGACGTGGAGAGAGACGCGGGGGGAGATGCGGGGAGAGACGCGGGGAAAGACGCGGGGAGAGACACGGAGAGAGAGACATGGAGAGACGTGCGGTGAGACACGTGGGGAGAGACACAGGGGGAGACGTGGAGAGAGACGCGGGGAAAGACGCGGGGAGAGACACGGAGAGAGAGACATGGAGAGACGTGCGGTGAGACACATGGGGAGAGACACAGGGGGAGACGTGGAGAGAGACGCGGGGGGAGATGCGGGGAGAGACACGCAGGGAGAGACATGGAGAGACGTGCGGTGAGACACGTGGGGAGAGACACAGGGGGAGACGTGGAGGGAGACGCGGGGGGAGATACGGGGAGAGACACGGGGAGAGACGCGGGGAGAGACACGGAGAGAGAGACATGGAGAGACGTGCGGTGAGACATGTGGGGAGAGACACAGGGGGAGACGTGGAGAGAGACGCGGGGGGAGATGTGCGGTGAGACACATGGGGAGAGACACGGGGGGAGATGCGGGGAGAGACGTGGGGAGAGACACGGAGAGACGTGCGGTGAGACACGTGGGGAGAGACACAGGGGGAGATGTGGAGAGAGACGCGGGGGGAGATGCGGGGAGAGACACGCAGGGAGAGACATGGAGAGAGAGACAGACATGTGGGGAGAGACCTGGGGAGATAGAGACGCCACTGGAGGGGGAGGCAGGGGGGGTGCGACACAGGGAGCTCGAGCCCCCCCCCCCCGCCCCCCCGAGGGAGAAATGAGAGGGGAGGGGGGGGCTGAATCGTTCCACGCGCGACTGCCGACGGCATGGGCGGCGCAGCGCACCGGGACGGTGTCCAACGCGGTGTCCAACGCGGTGGCCAACGCGGTGGCCACCGCGTTGGCCACCGCGCCCTGGGAGATGCCGGCGATGTCGGCAAAACCGTCACCTTGATTTTGAACTCGAGCTGAGTCTGCAGGGTGTACATCATCTCGGTGTGCTCCATCCGCTTGGCTCCGTTGTTGCAGTCCCTCACCACCTGCGGCCAGAGACAGACGCGCTCACGTGTCACGTACAGCGGTGTCACGCGGGGCGGTGAGGGTGTGGTGAGTAATGAGGGGGTGAGGGTGTGGTGAGTGTGTGGTGAGTGTGTGGTGAGTGTGATCAGGGGGGTGAGTGTGTGGTGAGTGTGATCAGGGGGGTGAGGGTGTGGTGAGTAATGAGGGGGTGAGGGTGTGGTGAGTAATGAGTGTGTGGTGAGGGTGTGGTGAGTGTAATGATTCTCGGTATGGTGAGGACCTCACCTTGCTCACTGACTTCAGAGCAAGCTTCGCCGTCTCGTACTGGAAGGTGTTCGGCTTGGACTTCTGACAAATCGTCTGCGTCGTGAGAACGTACGAGGGCGAGACGATTATAACGACGACGCCAGCATCAACCCCTCTCACCGTGTCGAGCGCTCACCCTTCCCTGCCTGACCCGAACCATACCCCTCGAACCCGACCCTGTTACCCACAACGCTACCCTGTCTGACCCTGTGCCCTAACTGGAGTAACCTAAAACAAAAATAACTCTGCATATCCATCATCAACATTGTGGCCTTAAAAAGAAAAAATATCATAAGCAACGTTTTGGGCATTGGTCCTTCTGCATTGCACGACTACCTGTCTGACTCCGTCTGACCCCCGTCTGACCCCCGTCTGACCCCAGCCTGACTCCACGCTGCTGTGTGGTGTCTCCACGTGCGTCTGCGTGCGCTCTCTCACGTCCATGAGCAGGGGCAGCCGAGTGATGCGCTGCATGGGCAGGATGAGGAAGGAGATCATGGGCAACCCCCCGCACTCCGGCTTCATCTCAATCCTGCGCAGCGTCTCCTTGAACAGGGGGTTCGAGCTCCTGGGGGCGACAACGGGACAGCGCTTCCTCTTGAGTATAAAAAAAAAAATTAGAATTTAAAAAAGTCTGCAGCCATAAAACAAAAGACGTTAGCTGTTCATCGAGCGTGGCCGACTCGCGCGCATGTCATTTGTGAGTGGCAAGAGTGCTTGCAGCGAGTGCGCAGTGAGCGAGCGAGTCCGTTGTGAGCAAGCGAGCGAGTCTGTTGCGAGTGAGCGAGCTTGCTACGAGCGAGAGAGGCTGCTACGGATGAGCGAGCAGGTGAGTCTCCCTGTGCAAGCGAGTCTCCCATCAGGCAATCACCAAGTCTCCTTGAGTGAGCCACCGAGTCTTGCCGAGTTTTGAAGCGAGTGAGCGTGCGTGCGAGCGTGCGAGTCTCACCAGAGTTTCTGCAGCGTGCGCTGCTGGTACGTCTCGTTGGTGCAGTACGTGACGTACGGCTGGAAGTACTGCGACGCGTACGTCTCCACGATGTCGCTGATGTCCTCGATGACGACGTTGTCCTGGTGGCGCGCCTCCAGCTCGTCGAAGAAGCTGCGACACGCACAGCACGCATGCACGCACGCACACACACGACAGACACACGCACGTATATACACGTGAACACCTACAGATGCAGCTATATTGACATGCATAAAGACGACAATCCCCTGTACAGCCTTAATGCACTGTCGGGGGCAAGCACTGTTAGCGAGCACCTATGAAGGTTGGCACGACACACGAGGGGTTGATGGCCAGCACCACGCCCGGCCACTTTTGTCTCCCTCGTGGTGATGTTTACACACCGCACCAAGTTCTCATTAAAAGCTGAATCGACCCAGGGGAGGCCCAGAACTGGTTCTGACAATCGTCACTGATGCTGGCCAGTGACGCTAACCACTACACCGCCACTCCCCACACACACAGATACACTCACACGCACACACCTACACACACGCACCCACCTACACACACGCGTCCACGCAGCTATAAACACGCACAAACGCACCTAAACACACACACGCACAAACCTACACGCACCAACACGCACCTACAAACACGCACAAACGCACCGACACACACACGACAGTGATGGTGAGTGGGCGGTGAAGGGAGTGATGGCAGTAGCCGACAGAATATTTTTTTGAAGTAATAATATTTATTCATACTGGAGGAATCCAATAAGCTATAAAGCTCTTTTTCACAGAGCTGCAGGGAGAGGCAGCAGTGCGAACGGCAATCGCGGGGTCACGGCTCACTCTTGGCTGCTCAGCGAGCGTGACACCACTGGCTGCAGGCCCGCGGTGCGGCATCGAGTAAAAGAATAATCATGACGTCCCTGCCCGGTACAGGGCACCTGCCCAACCCACTCACCTGCCCAACCGGTTACACGTCAACAGCTTTGCTTGCAGCTACGGGAGGGGGGGGCGCGGGGGGAGGGGGGTGACCACGTGGGTAGGTGTAGCCAAGATGTCCTCCGGCGCTGGGCCCACAAATGGGGTGGGTCTTTGAAGTTAATTTAATGGAGCCAAAAGTTGAATCGACGACTTTCATTTACGTTCATTATAGGTGGCCCCTTCAAAAATGGCTGCCGCCACCACCACGTGCTGTTCCCCAAAGGCAGGAAACCCCCTACAAGCCACGCCCCGAGTGACGCGGCTGAGAAGTTCCGTCTCAAGTTGAGTTTGAGGCTAGAAACTCGGGAGGCCAGGACGATTCTCGTTCACAAGAGAGCCCTGGCGTCATCGGTCTCTTGCCAGGAGTGGGCGACGATTGGTGCTGTGTGTACAACCCCTAACCCCTTATCTTGCCTGACCCTAACCATACCCCGACCAAATACTCACAACCCTACCCCTGACCTCGTGCCCTAATTGTACTACCCTATACAGTACAATCCCAATTAAGCCCAACTCGTAACCTGCCGTACAGCAGCACGTGGTAACGGCATTGAGATTTTTTTCCCCCCAACTATTTACGTCACCAAATCGAGTCGGTTATCGGCAGCGTTGGCGAGTCATCGCCTAATCGGATAGCCCAGCTCGAGGTGCCTTGCACGAGGCCTACTCGTCACAGGGAGAGGCAGTCGGCACTTCGTATTTAATGGTTAATCCACCCGCGGTATTAACCGGGGCGGCTGCTGGGATCGAACCGCAAACTTCCGCAACAGACCGCGACAACGCTGCAGCTGGGTCACGCTGCCAGCCCTCATCACCTCGTGTGCTTTGTCGGCCTCACGAGGTGCTCGCTAACACCACTTGCCCCAACCGCCTGTGCAGGCTACACGGAAAAGCTTTGGCCCGAGCGCATAGATGTGCACGCATGCGTGTCTGTGTGTGCATTCCCACGCACGTACAGACAAGACATACGCACGCACAGGCAGACGTCCAATCGGCCGTAAGTCATTCAGCCGTAACACCCTAAACATCACAAACGTTCACTTTTGCGGCCGTGCCGATACTGCTATGTACGCTCCGGTGTTGATTGTCAGCAACAAAAGTTTTTCAAGTTAGCCGCTGGGTAAATCCTTTAGTGCGCAGACCGTAGCCGATAAGCACGTTTGGTCTTCCTCAGCGCACCACAATCTCCAATGGCGCCGCTCAACAATGAATTCGCTCCGACTCGTTAGCTTCGTCGTCATCGTCTCGAGCCAGTCCTCGTCCCCGTCGCACTGGACGATCCCCACGCCCGGCGTCGATCACAATAACAACAGCAAACGCGTAAAGGCTGACGATCACGTTATCGTCAATAATTTTGCTCGCGACATTAACACCGTGACGCTCGGGGCGCGTGTGATGGGCACAGCACGACGACCCTTCCCCTCCGTGATGTCTTTCGGCCTCAATGCGTAACGATGTTGGCGCGCGTCACTGGGCAAGGACACCGGCATCGCCCGAGATAATCCGCGTGAAAGGCGCCATCTATTTTTTGCATCCTCCCATCCCCCCACGCCGCTCTCTCGGTCGGACCAGGACTGGGAGGGGAGACACGCGACTCCAAATTCCAAGGCGGTGTCACGTTTCGAGCGCCAATGCACCCTCTCGCATGGTTACAGGGCTCCCAATCCCCGCATGGAAATAATTCATAAAAGCGACAACCTCATGAGGAGTTTAATTAACTGTTTAAACTGTAGTGTAACACGTAGGAGGCTTTCGAGACCAATATTATCCATACAAAAGTTTTTTTCTGGGGTGAGATCGCGTAAATATATAAATGTGTCATTAAACCCGCCACCACCCGACACAGCCAATTAGTAAGGTTTGTCACGTAAACAGAACATGCCAATTCGTTACTAGTACATCACACGGGTTGTGTGTTGGAGAGTAAACTCACAATATTTACAATCTGAGTACCGTGACATTTCGCTGGTGATTACACCAACCAGCATCATCAGGCGATTTGCCAGAATTGTGAAGAAGTCTTATTACTTGACTTAGAGCTTTCGTGACTGCAGGAATTCAAATTCTCTGGGTCTTTCGGTAAAATCACGTAGATAGGTTCTAAGAAAATAACTAAAAACGACGACGTCTCGATCGCAACACGAGTGGTCGTCATCAGGAACGCTTGTGTTGCGATTGAAACATCGTAGTTTCATTTATAATTTAAAGCTTTCGTGACTGCAGTAATTCATATTCTTAGCTCTTTCGGTAAAGTCACGTGACGTTACCGAAAGAGCTAAGAATATCGTAGTTTCATGTTATTTTCTTTGAACCTATCTACGTGACTTCACCGAAAGATCCGAAAAATAAGTCTTATTACGTAAAACTGTAATTGTCACTTATTTATTTGGGATAGCTTCACCGGGTCTCAAGACGTTTTGTGATGATGATAATAATAATAAAACAGACCTTCCACTCGTAAGGCACAGTATGTGCTTGCTCTTGTGGAGAGAGAGCGGAGGGCTATTGACGAACGTGGCGAGTTGTGATGTCTCGAAGGGTCGTAATGGACGGTTGTAGGTACCAGAGGCCTCCCAAGCGATGCATGAGGAGTGATCACTGTTGGTGATGTTGATGACGGCACTGCTCACACCTCCTTGGTGTCATCAATATGACCACGGCGGTGACCCGAGACGGGCAGTAAAAATCGGCCTGTTTAGATCTCATGGTGAGGCTGGGCTAACGATTGGCCAGCTGATACAGTACGAGGAGGAATGATCGGAGCGATAGCATTTGCGTCCCCAGGATTCCAAAGTGCATGTTAAGGATTCCATTCAATCACAGATAGTTCCTCAACTGATCATTGCCATAATTCTCACTTAACCCTCGCTCACTTTAACCCATGCTCACCCTAACCCTCACGCTAACCCTAATCCTGACTCTAACCCTGACCCTCACTCTCACTCTAACCCAGTGGCCCTCAATTTCGGGACGATGGTCCCCCCTTGACCAAGACCACCGATCCCTACACCCCCCCCCACCCCTCCTCAGCCCCCACACCCCCCCCCCCCCATGTTACCAAGACCACACGTCATGGCGACATCACGCGTGTTCATGCCGTAGCCAACGCTACGTTGGCGAGGCTCTTGTGTCACGTCGCGTGTCCGTGCGGTTTGTGACGTTCCCCGTGCACACGCAAAGTTTCTCCTGGACGGTATCCATGCCGAAGCCTGTACCGCACCCACCGCTGCCCACGGCCCCCACCGTCCCCACAGCTCCCACAGCCCCCACTGTCCCACACCGGCCCCCATGACCCCCACCAAAACTCCCCCACCGCCTCCACCACCGCCTCCACCACCACCCCCACCACCTCACCCACCACCCAGCCTCCGAAAGGCTTTGAGAACCGCTGCTATCACCCCCCCCCCCACCCGAATCCTCGCCTGTCAGCCCGCCCCTCACCCTCACCGCTCCCCGCTCCCAACCCCACCGACGGTGAGGGAGCCTCACCGCTTGCTGACGTCGCGGATGTCGGTGACGTTGGAGAAGAGGTGGTGGTGCTCCAGCTTGCTCATCGTCGACCCGAGCTCGCTCGACTCCTTGAAGAGGCCGATCATCACCTCCAGGCTGTGCAGGTACGAGTGCTCCGAGGTGATGATCTCGAATATCACCTGCGGACGCGCACGTATAAGAGCACACGCTTAATACCCCAGGAAAGCCCCGAGTCTCAAGATGTTGTTTCCAGGAGGGTCTTGCCATGCTGTCATGGTGGGGCTGCTACTGCTGCGTAATCCCAATGGAGTCATTAGCAGGTCATTTTTTTCAGCGTTCAGATATTTGGCCAATGCCAGTGACAAGGTGTGACTTCTTTTTTCAATCTATGGGAGCAAAGTGGAGGACACGAAGGAAACCAATGAAGAACAGGGGGAGATCGTACAAACTCCACAACAAAGGCAAAGATCCCCCGTGTAGCCTTAAAAGACTGTTGGGGCAAGTGCTGTTCGCGAGCCCCTGTGAAGGCCGGCACGGTACATGAGGGGGTGAGTGGCCAGAACCACGCCCAACCGCCTTTGTCTCCATAGTGGTGATGCTTTTACACACCGCCCCAGATACTCGTTTGAGGATGAGTCGACCTAGGGGAGGTCCAGGACTGGTTCAGATAATCATCACTGGAAGTTGGCCGTGAGCGGGAATCGAACTCGGGTCACTAAGCTCCACTAATACTCACTCACACTCAGACACACTCAGACACTCACACTCGGACACACTCGTACTCTGCAGACCAGGGTGAGAAGACACAAACTCCACACAGAACGGTGCCCAAGTCAGGAGTCGAACCCCAGGGCCCTATAATAGAAGTTGTTGGGGTTAGAGCTCGTAAATAAATAAATATCTAACCCTAAAACCTCTACCATGGACGATAGAGGTCGCGAAAGCCCAGGGCCCTAGATGCTGTGAGGCACCCTGCCACCTCGTCGCTGTGAGACACGAGCGTGATCACCCTGCCACCTCGTCGCTGTGAGACACGAGCTGGACCGCCCTGCCACCCCTTGCGGAGTGAGGAGTGAACGACAGCGATGACCCCGCGCCCACTGGAGGCGCTCACTTTTCCCGTTTACCTCTTGCCTCTTGCGCTCATCGGCCGTCAGCTCGTGCAGAATCAAGCTGCCTCGCACCTGGCAGAGCAATTGGGGTGGAGGGGGGCACGGGGGAGGGGGCGGTGGTTGGGGGGGGGGGGATGGAATCACGTGAACTCTCACACGCACTGCGAGACGTTGCTACAGCGTCAACAAAATAGCAGCGGGGGAGCTCTGTGGTGCGTGTGTGCGTGTACTAGCGCGTGTGTGTGTACGAGCGTGTGTGTGTGTACGAGCGCGTGTGTGTGTGTACGAGCGCGTGCGTGTGTGTGTACGAGCGGGTGTGTGTGTGTACGAGCGTGTGTGTGTGTACGAGCGCGTGCGTGTGTGTGCACGAGCGCGTGTATGTGTGTGTGTGTACAAGCGTGTGTGTGTGTGTGTACGAGCACGTGTGTGTGTGTATGAGCGTGTGTGTGTGTACAAGCGCGTGTGTGTGTGTGTGTACGAGCGCGTGCACACGTGCGTTTTGGGAGTGAGGGCGCACTGGTTGGCGCACCGCACGACCCAGGCTCGGTGTCCACCGCAGCTCGCATCAGTGGCGGGTGACGACTGAACCCGAGAACTCCCCCTAGGTTGCTTTAGCCTCAAACGAGTACCCGGTGCGGTGTGTAAACATTAGCGGCGGGGAGACAAAGGGGGCCAAGGAGTGGCCGCAACACTGCCCCGTGCTCAGTTCCGGCCTTAACAGGCGCTCGCTAACAGCACTTGCCCCAACAATCGGTGTAGGCTACGAGGGGTATCTTTGCATCACCATCAATCAGTCACAACCATCACACTGTTGTCACCAGCAAAGTCAATGCAAATTGTCATCGTCATAACCATCGCTGTCATTACCACCAACATCGTCATCATCGCCAATGCTGTGATAACTGGCATCACAATCATTCTTAACATTATCTCCGATCATCACAATCATCACCACGGACAATCAGCATCACCATCACCACGTCAAAACCATCAGCAAAAATGTCATTATCATCTTCACCATCATCGTTATCATCCTTATCGTCATCATCGTCGTCATCGTCATTGTCGCAATTGTCTACGTGAGCGCCACCTCTGGTAGCTGGCTCCAGGTGGTGCGGAAGGGCCGGTGTTTGATGATGATCCTGGGATCCGGCGACTCCGGTTCTGCCACCGCCACCTCCACGTCCTCCTCTTCCCCCGCCCGGGGCAGGCCCACGCTCTGGAAGCTCCTCTCGGTGGCCTCCTCCGCCTCTTCGGCCTCCACATCCTCCCGCAGCGCGTCGCTCACCAAGAGCCCCTTCTCCGTGAAGTTCTGGTAGAGGCCCGGATCTGCGGAGAAAGGCAACCACTTGGGCCACTGCATCGCCGACAAGAGGCCCCCCAGAACGTCGCCCAGGCCTTGCTGCGGCCCCTCCCCGTCGGCCCCTCCGACCCCGTCTCGCCCGTCGGTGCCATCGCCGCCGCCGCCGCCGTCGGCGCCTCGGCTCGGCGAGAACCCCAGGAGGCTGAAGATGGAGCTCTCGCGAGGTCGCGACCTCGGCCGCCCCCCCAGCAGGGCCGAGTCGGACGCTCGCCTCGCCACGACCCGCACGCGCGGCGAGGGGGCCCTCGGGGAGCTCATGCTCGCGCTGGCACGGCCATGGCGCGCTGCTGGGACCCACACGGCGCTACGACACCGATTCCGCTCGCTCTTGTACTATGGCTCACTCCTATACTATCGCTAAATCGCCACTATCAATCGCTCCTTACTGTCGTTCACTTGCCCGCTCAATCACTACAAGCGCTCGCTCGCATCAACCCTACCGCACACGAGCTACGATCCCTCGCTCGCTACGAGCGCGCACACGCTCGTGACTATCGCTTCTCCACGGTCGCTCGCTCGCGACGCCGTCTGCCAGCTGGCTTCGGCCGAGAGAAAATTAAATTCCGCCTTTGGCAGCCGCGCGAGAAATATTTGCGGCACGCTTTCGCAACGAGCAAAACACGCCCGGTCGCCAGGGACGGGACTCGTGAAGCGAGCGCAGCGACGATTCGTTTAGGAACAAACGCCGCCGCTAATCACGTGTCGCTCATGCCCATTTAGAGTTCCAACTTTGTCACTTTCGATGTTCATCTGTCTCACTCCAATTCGCGATCTCCCGCACACCCCCACTCGTCACCTACGCTCTGCACGCGTCCAGGCAAATGACGCAGGTGTGCATGGCCTGGTTAAGCGTGGGCTAATCACCTTGACACTCGTGGGTTAATTACCTTGACGCTCGTGGGCTAATCACCTTGACACTCGTGGGCTAATCACCTTGACGCTCGTGGGTTAATCACCTTGACGCTCGTGGGCTAATCACCTTGACACTCGTGGGCTAATCACCTTGACGCTCGTGGGTTAATCACCTTGACGCTCGTGGGCTAAACACCTTGACACTCGCGGGCTAATCACCTTGACACTCGTGGGTTAATCACCTTGACACTCGTGGGCTAATCACCTTGACACTCGTGGGCTAATCACCTTGACACTCGTGGGCTAATCACCTTGACACTCGTGGGCTAATCACCTTGACACTCGTGGGTTAATCACCTTGACACTTGTGGGCTAATCACCTTGACACTCATGGGCTAATCACCTTGACACTCGTGGGCTAATCACCTTGACACTCGTGGGCTAATCACCTTGACGCTCGTGGGCTAATCACCTTGACGCTCGTGGGCTAATCACCTTGACACTCGTGGGCTAATCACCTTGACACTCGTGGGCTAATCACCTTGACGCTCGTGGGCTAATCACCTTGACGCTCGTGGGTTAATCACCTTGACGCTCGTGGGCTAATCACCTTGACACTCGTGGGCTAATCACCTTGACACTCGTGGGCTAATCACCTTGACGCTCGTGGGTTAATCACCTTGACGCTCGTGGGTTAATCACCTTGACGCTCGTGGGCTAATCACCTTGACGCTCGTGGGCTAATCACCTTGACACTCGTGGGCTAATCACCTTGACACTCGTGGGCTAATCACCTTGACACTCGTGGGCTAATCACCTTGACACTCGTGGGCTAATCACCTTGACACTCGTGGGCTAATCACCTTGACACTCGTGGGTTAATCAACTTGACACTGGTGGGCTAATCACCTTGACACTCGCGGGCTAATCACCTTGACACTCATGGGCTAATCACCTTGACACTCGTGGGTTAATCACCTTGACACTGGTGGGCTAATCACCTTGACACTCGTGGGCTAATCACCTTGACACTCATGGGCTAATCACCTTGACACTCGTGGGCTAATCACCTTGACACTCGTGGGCTAATCACCTTGACACTCGTGGGCTAATCACCTTGACACTGGTGGTCTAATCACCTTGACGCTCGTGGGCTAATCACCTTGACACTCGTGGGCTAATCACCTTGACACTCATGGGCTAATCACCTTGACACTCGTGGGTTAATCACCTTGACACTCGTGGGCTAATCACCTTGACACTCGTGGGTTAATCACCTTGACACTGGTGGGCTAATCACCTTGACACTCGTCGGCTAATCACCTTGACACTAGTGGGTTAATCACCTTAACACTGGTGGGCTAATCACCTTGACACTCGTGGGCTAATCACCTTGCTACTCGTGGGCTAATCACCTTGACACTGGTGAGCTAATCACCTTGACACTCGTGGGCTAATCACCTTGACGCTCGTGGGCTAATCACCTTGACACTGGTGAGCTAATCACCTTGACACTTGTGAGCTAATCACCTTGACACTCGTGGGTTAATCACCTTGACGCTCGTGGGCTAATCACCTTGACACTCGTGGGCTAATCACCTTGACGCTCGTGGGCTAATCACCTTGACACTCGTGGGCTAATCACCTTGACACTCGTGGGCTAATCACCTTGACACTAGTGGGTTAATCACCTTGACGCTCGTGGGCTAATCACCTTGACACTCGTGGGCTAATCACCTTGACACTCGTGGGCTAATCACCTTGACACTCGTGGGTTAACCACCTTGACACTCGTGGGCTAATCACCTTGACACCGGTGGGATAATCACCTTGACACTCGTGGGTTAACCACCTTGACACTCGTGGGCTAATCACCTTGACACTCGTGGGTTAATCACCTTGACACTGGTGGGCTAATCACCTTGACACTCGTGGGCTAATCACCTTGACACTCGTGGGCTAATCACCTTGACACTCGTGGGTTAATCACCTTGACACTAGTGGGCTAATCACCTTGACGCTCGTGGGCTAATCACCTTGACACTCGTGGGCTAATCACCTTGACACTCGTGGGTTAATCATCTTGACACTCGTGGGCTAATCACCTTGACACTCGTGGGCTAATCACCTTGACACTCGTGGGCTAATCACCTTGACACTCGTGGGTTAATCACCTTGACACTCGTGGGCTAATCACCTTGACACTCATGGGCTAATCACCTTGACACTCGTGGGCTAATCACCTTGACACTGGTGGTCTAATCACCTTGACGCTCGTGGGCTAATCACCTTGACGCTCGTGGGCTAATCACCTTGACACTCGTGGGTTAATCACCTTGACACTGGTGGGCTAATCACCTTGACACTCGTGGGCTAATCACCTTGACACTCGTGGGCTAATCACCTTGACAATCGTGGGTTAATCACCTTGACACTAGTGGGCTAATCACCTTGACGCTCGTGGGCTAATCACCTTGACACTCGTGGGCTAATCACCTTGACACTCGTGGGTTAATCATCTTGACACTCGTGGACTAATCACCTTGACACTCGTGGGCTAATCACCTTGACACTCGTGGGCTAATCACCTTGACACTCGTGGGTTAATCACCTTGACACTCGTGGGCTAATCACCTTGACACTCATGGGCTAATCACCTTGACACTCGTGGGCTAATCACCTTGACACTGGTGGTCTAATCACCTTGACGCTCGTGGGCTAATCACCTTGACGCTCGTGGGCTAATCACCTTGACACTCGTGGGCTAATCACCTTGACACTCGTGGGCTAATCACCTTGACACTCGTGGGCTAATCACCTTGACGCTCGTGGGTTAATCACCTTGACGCTCGTGGGCTAATCACCTTGACACTCGTGGGCTAATCACCTTGACACTCGTGGGTTAATCACCTTGACGCTCGTGGGTTAATCACCTTGACGCTCGTGGGCTAATCACCTTGACGCTCGTGGGCTAATCACCTTGACACTCGTGGGCTAATCACCTTGACACTCGTGGGCTAATCACCTTGACACTCGTGGGCTAATCACCTTGACACTCGTGGGCTAATCACCTTGACACTCGTGGGCTAATCACCTTGACACTCGTGGGCTAATCACCTTGACACTCGTGGGTTAATCACCTTGACACTGGTGGGCTAATCACCTTGACACTCGCGGGCTAATCACCTTGACACTCATGGGCTAATCACCTTGACACTCGTGGGTTAATCACCTTGACACTGGTGGGCTAATCACCTTGACACTCGTGGGCTAATCACCTTGACACTCATGGGCTAATCACCTTGACACTCGTGGGCTAATCACCTTGACACTCGTGGGCTAATCACCTTGACATTCGTGGGCTAATCACCTTGACACTGGTGGTCTAATCACCTTGACACTCGTCGACTAATCACCTTGACGCTCGTGGGCTAATCACCTTGACACTCGTGGGCTAATCACCTTGACACTCATGGGCTAATCACCTTGACACTCGTGGGTTAATCACCTTGACACTCGTGGGCTAATCACCTTGACACTCGTGGGTTAATCACCTTGACACTGGTGGGCTAATCACCTTGACACTCGTCGGCTAATCACCTTGACACTAGTGGGTTAATCACCTTAACACTGGTGGGCTAATCACCTTGACACTCGTGGGCTAATCACCTTGCTACTCGTGGGCTAATCACCTTGACACTGGTGAGCTAATCACCTTGACACTCGTGGGCTAATCACCTTGACGCTCGTGGGCTAATCACCTTGACACTCGTGGGCTAATCACCTTGACACTCGTGAGCTAATCACCTTGACACTCGTGGGTTAATCACCTTGACGCTCGTGGGCTAATCACCTTGACACTCGTGGGCTAATCACCTTGACGCTCGTGGGCTAATCACCTTGACACTCGTGGGCTAATCACCTTGACACTCGTGGGCTAATCACCTTGACACTAGTGGGTTAATCACCTTGACGCTCGTGGGCTAATCACCTTGACACTCGTGGGCTAATCACCTTGACACTCGTGGGCTAATCACCTTGACACTCGTGGGCTAATCACCTTGACACTCGTGGGCTAATCACCTTGACACTCGTGGGCTAATCACCTTGACACTCGTGGGTTAACCACCTTGACACTCGTGGGCTAATCACCTTGACACTCGTGGGCTAATCACCTTGACACTGGTGGGCCAATCACCTTGACACTCGTGGGCTAACCACCTTGACACTCGTGGGCTAATCACCTTGACACTCGTGGGCTAATCACCTTGACACTCGTGGGCTAATCACCTTGACACTCATGGGCTAATCACCTTGACACTGGTGGGCCAATCACCTTGACACTCGTGGGTTAACCACCTTGACACTCGTGGGCTAATCACCTTGACACTCGTGGGCTAATCACCTTGACACTGGTGGGCTAATCACCTTGACACTCGTGGGCTAACCACCTTGACACTCGTGGGCTAATCACCTTGACACTCGTGGGCTAATCACCTTGACACTCGTGGGCTAATCACCTTGACACTCGTGGGTTAATCACCTTGACACTCGTGGGCTAACCACCTTGACACTCGTGGGCTAATCACCTTGACACTCGTGGGCTAACCACCTTGACACTCGTGGGCTAATCACCTTGACACTCGTGGGCTAATCACCTTGACACTCGGCAGTCCATGTTTCGTTCGTGTTCCGGGATGCCGATTTTGTGCCGCACACTTTAGCGGCGGCGGCAGCAGCGCAGGTACGAGACACGCAACGGGGGGGCGGGGGGGGTATTTGTAACCTCTGGTGCCCGTCTCTCGTCCACGTGTGGTGTCTGTGTGTGTGTGTGTCTGTGTGTGTGTGAGGGGTATGAGGGGTTACGTATTGCCCAGTGGGGAGCGGTAGTGTGGTGTCTGTGTGTGTGTGTGTCTGTGTGTGTGTATGTGTCTGTGTGTGTGTGTCTGTGTCTGTGTGTGTGTGAGGGGTATGAGGGGTTACGTATTGTCCAGTGGGGAGCGGTGGTGTGGTGTCTGTGTGTGTATGTGTCTGTGTGTGTGTATGTGTCTGTGTGTGTATGTGTCTGTGTGTGTATGTGTCTGTGTGTGTGTGTATGTGTCTGTGTGTGTGTGAGGGGTTACGTATTGCCCAGTGGGGAGTGGTGGTGTGGTGGTTGGGGCAGTGGGTCACGATTCCGGCGTCCCGAGGTCGATTCCCGCTCACGGCAAACGCCGGTGACCAACATCTGAACAGGTCCCCCGTGGCCTCCCCTAGGTCGACTCGGCCTTAATTGACGACCTGGTTGGGTTGTGTAAAATCAGCACTGGGGAGACAAAGGCGGCCAGACGTGGTGCTGGCCACTCACCCCCTTGTTTGCCGCTTTGGCATTTGTAGATGCTCGCTAACAGCACTTCACCCAACAGCCTGTTAATGTTCTAGGGGGATCTTTGTCTTTGTGTGATTGTCTACACGACTGCGTGAGTGCGCGTGTGAACGCGTGTGCATGCATCGATTTTGTGTGTGCGCACGTGCGCACCAATGTGCGTGTTTGTGCGTGGCCATGTTGGTGTGTTGTATGAGTGTGTGTGTGCGTGCGTGTGCGAATGCGTGCGTGTGCGAATGCGTGCGTGTGCGAATGCGTGCGTGTGCGAATGCGTGCGTGTGCGAATGCGTGCGTGTGCGAATGCGTGTGCGTCGCTGTACAGTGACTGGGCGTGCACGTGAGTGTGCGTGCATCCAGCCCTGTTAGTGTGTTGCTTGTGTTGTTCGCTGTGCAAGCAGAGGCCTGCCTTGATTATCTGGTTCTACTGCCGGGCCAGACCCTCTGGCTACAATGTGTCAATGCTCGGGGTTTTTTGTCCCCACAATAATTATATTTCACAGCGCGTTCTTAAAAAGTACGGCATGGGGTGCACAAAGTAAGACCGCGGCTGTTGCTGCTGCTGCTGCTGGCAGTGTGTGACTTTTTGACGGCGAGATCACGCTGCGCTGCACGACGCAACATTCAAGACGGCGTCCACATCAATGCCGGCAACGCCAACAATAAAAGACAGACGCCGACATCGCGGCTACCAAGAGCACGCGTGTAACGATTCTCTCGCTCGCGATACACGGCGCGTCAGAGCGCGCATCGCGAAGGCGTCGATCCCCGTACGATTTGTAGAAACGACACGGAACGATGACACTCGGAACACCGCCGTGGACGCCGCGGTACAAGTAAGAGGGAGCGAACGAGACGGACGGTACCCACTTAGGCGGTACTAAACGGGACGGTGGGAAGCGCGTGCCATCGAGTCGAATCGCGACCCCTCAAGCACGACAATTCATCAAAGCCCTATGGGGCAGAACTCACCAATCATTACGACTATCAAAAATAATCTATGCCTCGAATTTCCTGGCTGGCTGCTGGCTTGGGCTCCTTTCTACCCCAATATTCACCGTGGGTATTGGCTGCTGCGGGGCCGTTGCCACCGAAACTAGCTGGGTAACCGGCTCCAGGCGATTTCCCGTCGAACAAATCAACATCGAGTTGAGACTGCGAAGAGGTGGTGAGACACAGAAGAATGAGCACGGCTAAATTGCCCTAACTTTTCAATCTGTGCTCATATTAATGCAACCTCCCACCAGAGTATTCTTTTTAATCCTAGAAAATAAATAAAAAACAACCTCACACTACATATTACCTTGGCATATTATTATTACGTTAGGAAAATGCAGAAAACTCTGGTGCTCCGAGTGCAGGACTGAGAGAAAAGCACAAACCTCACAGCTGTCTCTTATTTTCCGTTGCACAGCAACCAATTATCTTCTCGTAACATTCAACAGAACCATAAACGATACCATCATAATCATCACGTCACATCAGGTACAATTAACACTCACGCCTACACAACCGCAATGTATCATCCTCAACAACCACAGCAGCGAGGATCAGTAATGAGGTGCAGGACTTGGTGATGTGCAACAGAGGGCATCACTCCCACGCTGACCACTCTGAGCATTCCAATTCACTTTCAGTTCAAATACTTACGGCTCATCAGATGTTCGCGTGGCGCGCCTATACCCTCGGCTCGGTTACGATGTCCCCGCTACTGCCACCAACACAGTCACAGCACCAACATCGACTTGCGTGCGTGCGAGTGCGTGACCGGTGAGGCACGATGAATGAATGAAAGGGAAAGTCGCTTACTCTTGTCGAAGGTGTTTCTCCTCCTCAGGGGTCGGTCCATGATCTGGAATCCCTGTGGCACAGGGCAGGATGGCACGACGGAGCCGCGATGAGTGGGCTGGTGGCACGGACGCCCGCCAGGCGCCACCCGCGCAGGAGCGAGGCTGCTAACGAGCGACCGATCGCCGGTCGGTCGCAAATTCAAAACCGGTTGCATGCACGAATGTTGAACTTCTTTCGCACCGTACGTAACCAACCGCGGTAATCGGAGGTTCCGGACACATGCTCGCGATGACGTTGAGAGCAAGAGGGACATACGAATTAATTCTACAGGCACGGGTCGAAGACAACACTGTTAGCGAGCGGGGGCTTGGGCAGGGCTCGGCTAGAAGGCCAGAAGGGACGATGACCGACGGTAAAGACTGACGGCAGCCACGTAACCCTCTCACGTCCCGCATCAACGCTGCCCCTCGGCCTCTCACCTTGACCTTGCCGCGGGTTTTGGTCGTCGCCACCGTGGCCGCCGTCGCGGCGGCCGGCGGCTCCTCCTCGGACAGGGCCTCGAGCGGACCCTTGCCGCCGGGCCTGCCGCCGCCGCGGCAGCCGCGGCCCTCGATCACGTCGCTGAAGTCGACGGCGCGGCGGTACGACTGAGCGCGCAGCCCCCGCGACAGCCCCGGCCCAAACCCGTCGTCGTCGTCGTGGTCGCCTCCCGCGTCGCGCTTCCCCTCCCACTCCTCCTCGGGCTCGTCGTGCTCCCCGTGATCGTCGTCCCTGTCCCGCTCCACCACCACCACCTCCTCCCTCCTATCCCTCACGCCGCCCGCAACCCGGCCGTTGCCGGAGCCCGCGTGCCCCGCCTGCCCCGCCTGCCCGGCCTGCCCCACGCATCCCGCCTGTCCCGTCCACCCCGTTGCCGACCCGCCGGGGTTCACCGGAAACTGCACTGCCACCGTGGCCCTGTGGCCCCTCGGGACGAGCGGTTTGAGCGCGGGCACCCCCTTCTTGGAGAAGGCCGACGCGGAGGAGGCCGACCTCCCCTTCTTGGCGGCCGTGGCGACGGCGGCGGTGGCGGTCGCGAGCGACTTGGGGATCATCTGCTGGCTGCCCGTCCGGCGCGTGCACACCTCGCCGAAGGCGCTCAGCGCCACCCTGCCGCTGCGCTCTTCTCCGCCGCCGCCATCGTCACTGGCTCCGGAGCCACCGGGGGGCGACGAGGGTGACGTGGGTGACGATGGCGACGAGAGCGACGAGGTGATGCTGCAGCGCTCGAGCCGGCCTGCCAGCTCCTCGCCGGGCTCCGCACGGCGGTTGTTGTGGCCGTGCGGAGGACCGCTCCTCGGCTCCATGTGGGTCGGTCGGTGGGTCGGTGGGTCGGTGGGTCAATGAGTGGGTGGTGGATGTGTGGGTGGGGTGGGTGGCGAGCGTTGGTGGACGACGGGAGGAGGGGAGAGGGGTGCGTGCCGAGTGGCGTCGGTGGTCACAGGGCTCCAACGTTGTCCCACAGTTTCGATTCCCGCTGCAGTTCTCCAGAGACTATTTGCAGTCCGTGGGGGGTTACCAAAGCTGGGCAGGTGAAGTTAAAGACTGTGTGACGGCAGGAAACGTCGGATGCTCCGAGCGCAAAATCAGTTCCTCCGAGCGTCACTCAACGAAGCGCGTTTAGGCAGAGGACGTCACGGAATATATCTGCAACAGAGGAGGAGATTTCACATCAGCGGATTGAGCGAGCGATCAATGAGGCTCGCTGTGCGCCGTGGTGGAACATCGTGGATTATGAATAACAAACAGACAGGAAGTAAATTTCTCCTACAGGGAGTCAAGTCCATTTCAAATAAAGAGTTTATTTCCACCCATCAGCCTATTCGCCTTCCGGACCAATGTTTTGAAGTATTAATCGTTCAAGCAGGTGAACTGCGCCAGGCTTACGTGGGCCGGTAGTCGGGTTAGGGCCGCTGCTATGTAACCACTGTCGTTTGAGCAGCGCTCGTCTCAGACCGGTCTCCTCACAGCGCTATTATTGTCGACGGCGTCAAATCGTTCCGTTCCTGCGATATGACGCCGACGTTCCGAAAAGCAAATTTTCCAAAATGGGTAGACTCCGAAGTAACGGCGCTTTTTGCACGTAACATTTACGCACAACCTTGTTGAGTTTCAAAGCTGGCGACCGCAGTCGATGGACAGCAAAAACGTGTCACTCGACGCGGAGTGACAGGCTTTGTGTCTCTTTCCAATATACTTTCACGAATGGATTTTCTGTCGAAGCCCCCCCCACCGTCAAACCTGTGCTTGGTGGGGAGGGTCGCTTATTCTCCTCTGCTACCCCCACAGTCTCGCTTCCTCCAGCCACCCGTGCTGTCAACTCCCCCCCCCCCGCCCGCCATGTTCACGGGCTGGTCCCAGGCCTCCTCCGCCTATGACTAGCGGCCTCTCTCACTCCCTCGCTCTATAAAACACCGGCACGTTGTCTCTACAGCGTCATCCCAAGTTGTGGCCGCAGGAAGGCACCGCAAGGGATCCACATTGTTACTGTGTTGAAGTTTCAACAAAGACAAAGATCCCCCGTATAGCCTTAACAGACTGTAGGGGCAAGTGCTGTTAGCGAGCACCTATGAAGCAAGGTAACGGTACACGAGGGGGTGGGTGGCCAGCACCACGCCCGACCGCCTTTGTCTCCCTAGTGGCAATGTTTACACACCGCACCAGGTACTCATTTGAGGCTTAGTCGACCTAGGGGAGGCCCGGAACCGGTTCAGATAATCGTCACTGGTGTTGGCCGTGAGCGGGAATCGAACCCGGGTCGCCAGGTTCATAGCGCAGCGCGCTAACCGCTACACTATCGCTACCCACACGCACACACGCACACACACATACATACATATATATTTTTTTCAAATGATACCAACCTGCACTTTACCTCGCCTGCTGCCTTCCCCGCTGCCTTCCCCAGACTGACTGGGTCAAGCGGCGCGGTGCGTCTTTACAGAAAGATTTACGATTGACATCCGTGGTGCGTGCCGCGGGGACTACGCCGATGTCAAACTCCGCGTTTTACCACAAACACTCATCCCGGGTGCTTCACCAGAGATGCGTCGCCTCTGTAAAACCTCGCTCGGACGAGGGTTGTTTTAGTTTTAGCCCCCCCCCTCCAGCCCACCACGCGTGCGATTAGCTGGTACGTCAGCAGCAGAACACACACACAACAAAGATCCCCCATATAACCTTTACCAGACTGTGAAGCTGCTATTGCTGAAGGCCTGCACAGCACACGAGGGGGTGGGTGGCCAGCACCACGCCCGCCCAGCAGCCTCTGTCTCCCCAGCGGTGACGTTTGCACACCGCACCAGGTACACATTTGAGGCTGAGTCGACTTAGGGGAGGCCCAGAATCGGTTCACATGATCGTCGCTGGTGTTGGCGGTGAGGGGGAATCGAACTGGGGTCGCCTAATCACTGCACGAGCGCTCCCATAGCTCTCAATCCCATACGGTTTGGCCGTGTTCTTGTAGAGGGAAACTGAGTTTTCAGGTCCACACGGCGTGCTGCCGTCTCAATACGGGCACATAAAAATGTTTGTGTCAATTTGTGTTTCTCCCTTGTGGTGGGACTTTGTAGTAGGGTGAACGTTGAGATTTGTAATAAGGTAGGGCACTGATAAAAGGTTTACAGTATGCGCCTCCCACACACACACACACGCAAACAAACACACGCAAACAAACACAAACACACACGCAAACAAACACACAAACACGCACGCAATTTTCCCAGCGCTCCACTCCGCCTGCCGATCGACCGCGTGGGCTGGGGGGGGCATCGCCTTGCATCCACTCACTGTGTGTCTGTGTGTGTGTGTCTGTGTGTGTCTGTCTGTGTGTGTCTTTGTATGTGTGTCTGTGTGTGTGTCTCTGTGTCTGTGTGTGTGTCTCTGTGTCTGTGTGTGTGTCTCTGTGTCTGTGTGTGTCTGTGTGTGTGTCTCTGTGTCTGTGCGTGTCTGTGTGTGCGTGTGTCTGTGTGTGTGTGTGTCTGTGCATGTGTCTGTGCGTGTGTCTGTGCGTGTGTCTGTGCGTGTCTGTGTCTGTGCGTGTGTCTGTGCGTGTCTGTGTCTGTGCGTGTGTCTGCGTGTCTGTGTGTGTGTCTGTGTGTGTGTCTCTGTCTGTGCGTGTCTGTGTCTGTGCGTGTCTGTGTCCGTGCGTGTATCTGTGCGTGTCTGTGTCTGTGCGTGTGTCTGTGTCTGGGTGTGTCTGTGTGTCTGTGCGTGTCTGTGCGTGTATCTGTGCGTGTCTGTGTCTGTGCGTGTGTCTGTGTGTCTGTGTGTGTGTCTGTGCGTGTCTGTGCGTGTCTGTGCGTGTCTGTGCGTGTCTCTGTGTCTGTGCGTGTCTCTGTGTCTGTGTGTCTGTGCGTGTCTGTGTCTGTGCGTGTCTGTGTCTGTGCGTGTCTGTGTCTGTGCATGTGTCTGTGCGTGTGTCTGTGCGTGTGTCTGTGCGTGTCTGTGCGTGTCTGTGTCTGTGCGTGTGTCTGTGTGTCTGTGCGTGTCTGTGCGTGTCTGTGCGTGTCTGTGCGTGTCTGTGTGTGTCTGTGTGTGTCTCTGTGTCTGTGCGTGTGTCTGTGCATGTCTGTGCGTGTGTCTGTGCGTGTCTGTGTCTGTGCGTGTCTGTGTCTGTGCGTGTGTCTGTGCGTGTGTCTGTGCGTGTGTCTGTGTGTGTCTGTGTGCGTGTGTCTGTGTGCGTGTGTCTGTGTGCGTATGTCTGTGTGCGTGTGTCTGTGTGCGTGTGCGTGTCTATGTGTGTGTCTGTGTCTGTCTGTGCGTGTCTGTGTGTGTGTCTGTGCGTGTGTCTGTGTGTGTGTCTGTGTGCGTGTCTGTGTGCGTGTCTGTGTGCGTGTCTGTCTGTGTCTGTGTGTCTCTGTGTGCGTGTGTCTGTGCGCGTGTGTCTGTGCGTGTGTGTCTGTGCGTGTGTCTGTGCGTGTGTCTGTGTGTGTGTCTGTGTAGTGGGGAGCGGTAGTGTAGTGGTTAGCGCTACGCTGCGCTACGAACCTGGCAACCCGAGTTCGATTCCCGCTCACGGCCAACACCAGTAACGATTATTTAAACCGGTCCTGGGCCTCCCCTAGGTCGACTCAGCCTCAAATGAGTTCCCGGTGCGATGTGTAAACATCGCCACTGGTGAGACAAAAGCGGCCGGGCGTGGTACTGGCCACCCACCCCCTCGTGTGCCGTGCCGGCCTTCATAGGTGCTCGTTAACAGCACTTGCCCCCAAACAGCCTGTTCAGTCAGTACAATCCTTGTGCAAAACACAAGCAGATCATCGCTATAAAACCCCCACTTGGGGGTGACGATGCAGCACGAGTCGTCTGTTTTCATCGCTTCCGACAGCCATCGGTTCTCACCTGCTCACACCTTCTTCACACGGTCGCGTAGTTACCGTGTCACGCGCACTCTCTCGGAGAGGTCGGCGGGAGGCGGTCGACTGCCGGGCGGGCCGCTTGCCACGAGTGTGCCCAGGGCGAGAGCCGCGATGAGTGGAGACGCCTCCTTTGTAAGGGGGGGGGAGAGCTGTGTCAACAAGCAAGTGCCAAAGTCGCCCTTCCGGCCGTACACAGCCCAACACACACAGAGGGGGGGGGGGCCTCCTTCCTACGCGGGAAGCTCGACACGAAAAATGATCAAAGCAAGTCAGCGAAAGTCACGCTAAACAAAGCGACTGATCGCATTCCACTTGTAGTCATCAACTAAATGTTTACGTGCAGCTTCCCCTGTCAATCCACTGCTGGATGAGGAAACCCCCCCCCCCCCCTTCCATTCTGTGCAGGTTTTATTTGGCCATACTTCACCACCCTGGTCAGTGTGCGTTGGTGTAGGACTGCAGGTGAAGGCAGGGGGCACAGCAGTAGGATCATAGCAGTAAAGTACAACGGTGGATGTTGCTGCTGCTGCTGCTGCACTACCCTCTGCTGCTCAGGAACCACAAAGCTAAGCAGGCTCAAGACTAGGGACAGCTTGGATGCTATATGCCGCTCCTGAGTGCAGAATCTATTGAAGAACTTTAACTGGTGAAAGTTGGCAACGTGGGTAAAGATTTGGTGGGCACCCTCACTCTCCTCAGATAGATCTCCTGGAAACAAAAAAAAATTATTCTTGATTTGAAGCTTTCGTGGTTCTTACGGTAAAGTCATGTAGGTAGAAAAATAAGCAGTTTCACTGCTGGATTATTTTTTTTCCGCCTGAAGACGACCACTTGTGTTGTGATCGAAACGTGATTCTTTTGTATTCTTAAGGGCACAAAACTTGCATTGTTGCCCCTGCAAAGATCGTTCATCTCGTGTCCAATCAAAGCAACCTCGGCGAGACATCCACTTGAGCATGACGTGGAGTTGCCATGCAGACGACGGTGACTGGGCCGAGGCCGTCCATTCACCACGCTTGAGAGCGCGGTTTAATCGCGCTTGCGAGGGAGTAAGGCCCGGATTCGAACCAAACTTCCCAGCGGTGGTTGACTCAGTCTCTCCGAACGTCCAGCCACCTCCCTGTGCCCCGTTTCGTAGTCCCCGTGCGATGAACTCCGAGCCAACTTTGACGTGACTCAAGAGAAACATTGAAATTGTGCAACAATCCTGAAGCGGACCTCCTAGTACCAGTCACCTGGGCGTGTTTATAGGGCCCTTAAATTCAACCACAAAGTGCCTCTCCGATAAAAGTGGGCTCTCGGACAGCCTAAATAAACGTGGTGCGCCACTCGTCTCCAATGGTGGAAATTCCATATTCCTATGGTGAATACCCGTCTCTCCGTCTCTCCATAGTGGAGAGACGGTTCTTCACTACTATCATGTTTTTGTACTGTTTGTTTTAATGTTCTTATCCACCCCTACTGAACATCTGTGAAAAAGAGCTTCATAGGTCATCAAATTCCTCCAGTATTAATACCTTTTCTGATACTGAAATATTCTGATTCTCCACAGGACAACACCAGGAATGAGTAGTGGCAGCTGCGTCTTTTTTACCGACTGTGGAAGAGCTCATAGGCCGATTTAACACGTAGGCTTTCGCGACCAATATTATTCATAATAAAGGTTTTTGGGTTAGATCACGTTATTTATAAATGTGTCGTAACCCTCCACCACCCGACACGGCCAATCAGCAAAATAGTGTCACGTTGACAAAAGACTAATAGTTCACTACTTTAGCCCACCGGTGTGTTGAAGAGTGAATCGACAACATTTACAGTTTGCGTGCGACGTTTCGCTGGTAATTACATTCAGCATCATCGGGCAATTCGCCAGAATGGTAAAGCCCTCGCTTGCTCCCAGTCTTAAATAGAGCAGCAGGGTGAGGTCATCATTTAACTCATTTCAGGTGCAGTGATTTGAGGCAGAGGGGGTATTGTAATTATATAATCGATTGGTAATCAGTCAATGGTTATGATTAGTAATGAGTTGTAGATTAGTAATTAGTGTGATTATATGCTACGTTAGTAATCCGTTAATTAGTATGTGTTCCCCTATAAGGAATTGTAATATGTATTATTTAATAATACGCTTCCAAGCCGCACCAAGCCTGTAGCTGTCAGAGCGATTAAAGTTATTTCTATTCCTCTCAATTTCAATGGATTCTCTAATTAGTCTTTGCCAGTAATAATTAGTTTTACACAACACTTCAACGTTATCAAAATCAATTGAGTGTCCTTGTTGACAAGCATGTTCTGCCACTGCCGACAGTTGTGTTTGAGATAATTTAATATTTCTTTGGTGTTCTTTTAGTCTTATGCTGATGTTACGTCCCGTCTGTCCAATATAGCATCTGCCACAAACAATTAATCCGATATACACCTTCTGTTGATAATTTAGGCAATGCGTCTTTAGTGCAAGATACTAGTTTTTGAAGCTTATGTACTGTCCCAAATCTTACTGTAATGTTTTGCTTTTGCAAAACACGGGCTAATTTGTCAGTTACTCCTGAGATATATGGAATTTTAATTGTTTTAACAATCTGATCGCTTTCAGCAGTATTGCTTTGCGATCGTGATTTGGCATTCAGTGATCTGTTAATTTGAGCATTATTGTAGCCATTCTGTTGTAGTGCTTCTGTAACGTGTTTGATCTCTCTCACTAGACTTTCACCATCTGACACTGTTTTATGTGGCAGATGCTATATTGGACAGACGGGATGTAACATCAGCATAAGACTAAAAGAACATCAAAGAAATATTAAATTATCTCAAACACAACTGTCGGCAGTGGCAGAACATGCTTGTCAACAAGGCCACTCAATTGATTTTGATAACGTTGAAGTGTTGTATAAAACTAATTATTACTGGCAAAGACTAATTAGAGAATCCATTGAAACTGAGAGGAATAGAAATAACTTTAATCGCTCTGACAGCTACAGGCTTAGTGCGACTTGGAAGCGTATTATTAAATAATACATGTTACAATTCCTTATAGGGGAAACACAAACTAATTAACGGATTACTAACGTAGCATATAATCACAATAACACACATTACAACTAATTACTAATCTACGACTCATTACTAACCATAACCATTGACTGATTATCAATCGATTATATAATTACAATACGCCCTCTGCCTCAAATCACTGCACCTGAATGAGTTAAATGATGACGTCACCCTGCTGCTGCTCTATTTAAGACTGGGAGCAAGTGAGGGCTTTACCATTCTGGCGAATTGCCCGATGATGCTGGATGTAATTACCAGCAAAACGTCGTACGCAAACTGTAAATGTTGTGGATTCACTATTCAACACACCGGTGGGCTAAGGTAGTTAACTATTTGTCTTTTGTCAACGTGACACTATTTTGCTGATTGGCCATGTCGGGTGGTGGAGGGTTACGACACATTTATAAATAATGCGATCTAACCCTGATAGGCCGAGTTGAATCATGACCAGAATGTAAACTGATAACTTTGTGCTATACTGCAGTCGAGCTTTCTGATGAATGGACAAGTTAACCGAGTAGTACAGTGCAGTACAAATAATAATATAAAAACAACTCCAGGGTAATAAAGTTTTCGGGGAGGGCCGCGCCAGGAAAAACAATGCAGGGTCAAAAGGTCACCGCTGTCGGTCCACGTTCCTCTGATTAAAGCCACACGGAGCTCCGCGGCTGTGATGAACCACTCCCGTGATGGGCCACATCGCGGGAAGAAATGAGCTAAGGCCGTGACACGCACCGCGAGTGACGAACACGACGGGGAACGCCTCACAAACAAGAGGGGGCCCTCTTTTGAAGGCGACGCAACCGCTCCCAAAATATCCCTTCCCGCTTGCAAAAGAGCTGGCATGGCTCACCGCCGTCGTGATCGTCATCAGCCACGGGCTATCCACTGCTGGACCCAAGGCCTCCCCGTCCCTCGCAGGCCAGCGCCGTTAGCGTCAATCTCACTCCTGCACACGATCTCATTTCACCGCACCATCCCCGTGGCGCGGTCTCTCCTTGGACTGCCATTCCATCACCAGCCTCGTATATTGGCCATCATACCATCTACCAATGATGCATCCTGCCCAAGTCCATTTACATTTATTCATGATCAATATGACGTCTCTGAATCGAGCTTGTTTCCTGATCCATGTGCTCCCTTTGCTCTCTCTCCCTGTGGGAAAATCCAAGCGTGCTCCCCACCGCACTTGCTGAGCGCACTTTTAAGACTGTGTTACCTTTGTCAACCGAGTGGCAGCAGAAGGATGTGCCAAGGGCACCCCTCCTCCCCCTCCCCCCCCCACAATGTATTTAGGTGCCCCCCAAAATTGATCGGTGTGTCTCTCTTCATGTCCTCTGTGCATCTTTTTCCCGTTTATGTTGCCATGTTCTGCTCATCTCTCTTTCCATGTCTCTGTGTTTGTCTTTCTCTGCGATGGGACTCTTCCGCCCGTGTGTCTCTGTCTCTCTGTGTGTCTCTGTTTCTCTGTGTCTCTGTACCTCTGTGTGTGTCCGTGTCGTGGGGAGCGGTAGGGTAGCGATTGGCGCTTATGCTGCGCTACGAACCCAGCGACCCGAGTTCGATTTCCGCTCACGGCCACCAACACCAGTGACGATAAGCTGAACCGGTCCTGGGCCTCCCCTAGGTCGGCTCAGCCTTAAATCAGTACCGAGTGCGGTGTGAAAACATCACCACTGGGGAGACAAAGGCGGCCGGGCGTGGTGCTGGCCAACGACCCCCCTCGTGTGCCGTGCCGGCCTTCACAGGTGCTCGCTAACAGCACCTGCCCCAGCAGTCTGCTAAGGCTATTCGGGGGATCTTTGTGTTTGTTTTTTTGTGTTTGTGCGTTCCCGTGAGTTTGTGCTCGACCCTCTTCATGTCATTCTCTGTGTCTGTTAATGTATCTCTCCATCACTCTGTCCATTCCCACGTCTCTCTGCATTCCTCTCTCCTACCCGGGTTCTCCGGTTTGTCCCTCCACATTGAGAAACGTGCGTTTCGAGTACAGTATACGGCCGCTACACATTCACACGCGTTAAGCCACTTTGTTGAGCAATCACTTGTGGCCAGGTCGCTTCCGAAAGAGCTCCTTAGCTCAGTGGACCTTACCTGGTGAAATTTAAAATAAAATAGTTTCGTTTCGTTTTACCCACCCATCAAGACGGGGCACTTCTGAATGACAGGGAAGCCGCCACACGAGAGAATCACTCCACCAACTCTGGCTTGCAGGCAGAACGTCAGGCGCAACCGCGCAACCTACTTGCTGCACCGTCTGTCACCGGCTCGCTGCCCCTGCGTGTCCACGCGTCTCGCAGCCTCCATCTCTGATTGCCGGTGCGTGTCTCTGATTACAGGTGCGTGTCTCTGATTGCAGGTGCGTGTCTCTGATTGCAGGTGCGTGTCTCTGATTGCAGGTGCGTGTCTCTGATTGCAGGTGCGTGTCTCTGATTGCAGGTGCGTGTCGCTGATTGCAGGTGCGTGTCTCTGATCGCAGGTGCGTGTCTCTGATCGCAGGTGCGTGTCTCTGATTGCAGGTGCGTGTCGCTGATTGCAGGTGTGTGTCGCTGATTGCAGGTGCGTGTCTCTGATTGCAGGTGCGTGTCGCTGATTGCAGGTGCGTGTCTCTGATTGCAGGTGCGTGTCGCTGATTGCAGGTGCGTGTCTCTGATTGCAGGTGCGTGTCTCTGATTGCAGGTGCGTGTCTCTGATTGCAGGTGCGTGTCTCTGATTGCAGGTGCGTGTCGCTGATTGCAGGTGCGTGTCTCTGATTGCAGGTGCGTGTCTCTGATTGCAGGTGCGTGTCGCTGATTGCAGGTGCGTGTCTCTGATTGCAGGTGCGTGTCGCTGATTGCCGGTGCGTGTCTCTGATTGCAGGTGCGTGTCTCTGATTGCAGGTGCGTGTCGCTGATTGCAGGTGCGTGTCGCTGATTGCAGGTGCGTGTCTCTGATTGCCGGTGCGTGTCGCTGATTGCAGGTGCGTGTCGCTGATTGCCGGTACGTGTCTCTGATTGCAGATGCGTGTCGCTGATTGCAGGTCCGTGTCTCTGATTGCAGGTGCGTGTCTCTGATTGCCGGTGCGTGTCGCTGATTGCAGGTGCGTGTCGCTGATTGCAGGTGCGTGTCTCTGATTGCAGGTGCGTGTCTCTGATTGCCGGTCCGTGTCTGATTGCAGGTGCGTGTCGCTGATTGCAGGTGCGTGTCTCTGATTGCCGGTATGTGTCTCTGATTGCAGGTGCGTGTCTCTGATTGCAGGTGCGTGTCTCTGATTGCAGGTGCGTGTCGCTGATTGCAGGTGCGTGTCGCTGATTGCAGGTGCGTGTCTCTGATTGCAGGTGCGTGTCTCTGATTGCCGGTCCGTGTCTGATTGCAGGTGCGTGTCGCTGATTGCAGGTGCGTGTCTCTGATTGCCGGTACGTGTCTCTGATTGCAGGTGCGTGTCGCTGATTGCAGGTGCGTGTCTCTGATTGCAGGTGCGTGTCTCTGATTGCAGGTGCGTGTCGCTGATTGCAGGTGCGTGTCTCTGATTGCAGGTGCGTGTCGTTGATTGCCGGTGCGTGTCGCTGCTGTGTACGTAGCTTGCCACACAGCGATGGCTACGCGACACTCAGACGCTCATTGGACACTCACCTGACGGCAAGATACTGACCAGACACCATCCCACTCACCGGACCATCATAAAACACTCACCAGGCACTCACCGCTCACCTTTACACGACGTACATGAGCATCACGACTCACCACACGCTCGTGATAAGTCATCACTCAGCAGACGCTGGGCCACTCAGAGGAGACTCACCAATCACCCACACACTCACCAGGCCCCTGCTATAGCACAATCCCAGTGGCATAGTGGAATGTAACACAGCACCCAGGACTTGTAAAACAAGAATACAACAACTAAACCGCGTGGAACGACAACAGCAGTGGACAGTAACCGCACTTTGATAATGAAACCCAAGACGGACCATTCAGTAGTTATTTTGTAAATATCAGGACAGTGGTAATGATAATAATACGGTAGTCGTGCTTTTAACTCCCAAAAGCCTTTACCGAGTCTCAAGCACGCCTCGATAAGGATGGTCACGTGACACCGGGGAATGTTTAGCCGAGCCCAGACTTGATTGGTTGACTTCTTGTGGGATGACAGCCGGGATAACACTTCAAAGCGCCGCACAGATAGACTCGGAAATCCATTGCCGAACTGCCATCTACTGGCCACCGTAAGCTACTAAACTAGTTACGTGAATCGTTCACAGCCGTATTGTTGTTACCATGTACGACACGACACGTGCAGCATGTCGCGTCACTCCACTGCTGGACGTTGGTCTCCCCACGTCGTGGTCAGTCCGGGTTGGTAAAAGCAGATTAGTGGCAGCATAGAAGTGTCGTCCAACAGACAACGGTGTTCTTACTTTCTAACACAATGCCCACGTTCATGTGGCGGGGGTCTGTATATCCGTAAGATGGCCGCCATTGACTTGCTTCCCAGAGTGGACGTCTGTGAAAAAGAGCTTTATAGCTCATCCGATTCCTCCAAGCATCAATAAATATTCTGATGTTACAGACCCTGGAAGGGGTGACGGGCGAAGTGAAACCCATCGCTCAGGCACAAACACGCTCGTAGTTCCTGAAAGTTTGGACCCAGTCGCTCGGTTTCGGTTTGCGTGGTCACGGCACTGATTAAAGAATGTGTTTAAAGTGCAGCAGGCACAGACTTGCTCACGGACTGCACATATATCGTGATCATCGGCCAAGGTCAGTCCACTGCAGGATGAAGGCCTGATCCCCAAGTCGCCCGAGTGTGTGTGTGTATATATAGACAGAGTACACGCTGCTAAAGAGTTAAATGCTGCAACAGGCACCTTACAGAGAACACATTTATCGTGATGTCCCCCAACAGTCTTCTCTAAACAACTCGTTCAGTGGCTAAAAGCGGTCTGCAGGGTACAGAACCGTGGGAGGTTCCATCAGCTGCTGAGCAGCAATGAAGAAGGGTGTTAGAATCATGAGTGGGGATTCAGAGCTATGCATGGATCATCACGTGCTTTAGTTTAAAGCTATGTAAGCCGTCTCGATGTGCTATAAAGAAGGGCCTTTACCAGGCCCCCCTACTGTATATCAGATTAAGTAATTGGAATCTGCCGAGTTTGTGTTGTTGGTGTTAAAAGTTAAAGGCGCGCGCGTGCGGCCCTGCATTTGTTCGCACAGTTTGACTGCCGCGCCGGGAGAACGAGAATCGACGCGGCGACCCTCTGCATCGCAAGTGGACGGGTGGTCCACCACCAGCCGTGTAACATACCTCTGGGGTGAGTGATGTCCCCTGCCTGGTAGGCACAGGTCCGCGAGAGCTCGATCTGAAGTGGCTCGGCGATGATCATCGACCAGCACACGCAGCTTGCTGTCGGGAACGGGGTGGGGGGGAGGCCAATTTATAAAAAAGTTTCGTCCTTCAAACCTCTCCCTCTCTCTCTCTCGTCCTCCTTCTAACCACCCTCATCGACCGGGCACGGCGCACGGCGATTACGAGAGGAGGTGTGGGCGAGAGGCCGGTGTGGGAGGCAGCAAAGGTGGGGGGGGAAGGTGGGAGGGGGGATCGTAAGGAAGTGATGGAGCGACACGCACGGTCTCTCCATGCCGCACGACGACTGCCTTCGCCTGCTGGTGAAAGAATGCGTGGATCATGGGGCCTTGGACCACAGCTGCGTGTAGTTACAGGGCCACCTGGTGGCACAGGTGCGACCCTACACCTGGCGGCACGGGTACGACCCTACACCTGGCGGCACAGGTGCGACCCTACACCTGGCGGCACGGGTGCGACACTGCACCTGGCGGCACAGGTGCGACACTGCACCTGGCGGCACGGGTGCGACACTGCACCTGGTGGCACAGGTGCGACACTGCACCTGGCGGCACGGGTACGACACTGCACCTGGTGGCACAGGTGCGACACTGCACCTGGCGGCACGGGTACGACACTGCACCTGGCGGCACGGGTGCGACCCTGCACCTGGTGGGACAGGTGCGACCCTACACCTGGTGGCACTGGTGCGACCATGCACCTAGTGGCACGGGTGCGACCATGCACCTGGTGGCACGGGTGCGACCATGCACCTGGTGGCACGGGTGCGACCCTACACCTGGTGTGGCACGGGTACGACACTGCACCTGGCGGCACAGGTGCGACACTGCACCTGGCGGCACGGGTGCGACACTGCACCTGGTGGCACGGGTGCGACCCTACACCTGGCGGCACGGGTGCGACACTGCACCTGGTGGCACGGGTGCGACCCTACACCTGGTGTGGCACGGGTACGACACTGCACCTGGTGGCACTGGTGCGACCATGCACCTGGTGGCACGGGTGCGACCCTACACCTGGTGTGGCACGGGTATGACACTGCACCTGGCGGCACGGGTACGACACTGCACCTGGTGGGACAGGTGCGACACTGCACCTGGTGGCACTGGTGCGACCATGCACCTGGTGGCACGGGTGCGACCATGCACCTGGTGGCACGGGTGCGACCATGCACCTGGTGGCACGGGTGCGACCCTACACCTGGTGTGGCACGGGTACGACACTGCACCTGACGGCACAGGTGCGACCCTGCACCTGGTGGCACTGGTGCGACCATGCACCTGGTGGCACGGGTGCGACCATGCACCTGGTGGCACGGGTGCGACCCTGCAACTGGTTCATAGTTAATAGTTCCATTTATTTGGTAGAGCCCTGTGAGCCATTCGGCTGTTGAATCGTGTGCAACCACAACAAACAAAAAACAAAAACATGAACAAGAAAACATCTTAAAGTGACTATGTGACTGTGCAAACAGAAAATCCAGGGAAAAAACAATCAAAATATTCCTGAAATAGCACCGTACACCAACGCTGTGTGCAAAAATCCCAGTGGGATGCAAGTCAAACAACAACCACCACAAGACAACTTAGATTAAGGCCATCAGTCTAACTCGGTACTACAACAAACAAACATGGCCAAACCAAAACACGTTTTCGAAATAACCAAAATAAATCCATAAATGCAACGTAACAGTGATCATAGGGACTGTAACCGAATTTTTAACAATAAAGTACATAAATAACATGTAACACCAAACCCTAGAGCCATAGCTGGCTGCATGAGTCACTCCACAACAACAGGAGCATCAGTCGGAGTATCAAATTTTTCAATGCATCCTTAAGATCAGCACGCTAAATCAAAATACAGATAATACTTTGCAGCGGTCATCCAGAGCGAAACATTTTATTTTATTTACCCTGCACCTGGTGGCACGGGTGCGACCCTGCACCTGGTGGCACGGGTGCGACACTGCACCTGGCGGCACAGGTGCGACCATGCACCTGGTGGCACGGGTGCGACACTGCACCTGGTGGCACGGGTGCGACACTGCACCTGGTGGCACGGGTGCGACACTGCACCTGGTGGCACGGGTGCGACCATGCACCTGGCGGCACGGGTGCGACACTGCACCTGGTGGCACGGGTGCGACCATGCACCAGGTGGCACGGGTACGACCTTGCACGCGTTAATTGGTGCAGCGCGTGTTTTGAAACCCACGTGTTCAGGGACGGGACATAAGAGGGAAGATAGCAGCCGTGGCTGGGAACCGAACTCAGGATGGCCCAGGTACATAGTGATGACGATGATCATGATTTGTGTTTGAGAGAGAACTGTCGCATCTGCCAGTCATCTCAGTCAGTCAACCCATGGCACCTGGGTCTGTTCCGTGACCTGCCTGCAGCGAGCCCTTCCACAAAGTGCACCTGGCCTGGTACAGGCGTCGTGGAGACGTCACCGCCACTTGGTGGTGAAGGACGGCAGCGGTTGTTGTCGTCGTTGTTGTTGTGTGTCCTGTACCACGAGCCGCCTCAGAGCTCTCTACGTCTCAATCTCAACAAAGTTTGGCAGGGCACCCCCAGTGGCAGCTGTCCCTGTGTGGCACCAGGGGACTCGGCATCCGTGCTATGAATAAGCGCCATTGCCTGACACATCGCTGATTGTATATTATAATCTTATTTAAGGCTACAATGCTATTGATGACTGTGTTGTATATGTACATTATCACTCTGAAATATATAAACATTAACCCGTTATCTTGGTTTAAATCCACGAATTAATATCGCTTAAAAGTCAAACATTTATTGTCAACGGACTCTTTTTTAATGCGAGTGACGCCACGGGAGCTACAGCGTGCACTGTGAAGCAGAAGGGGCACGGCGCCTCCTGTCAATACGCCTGCAGCATTAACCAGGGAGGCCCGTGCCACGAACCGCAAGCCTCGAGCTACAGGCGGCCAGTGCACTACCGCTCCTCCATGTCATGTGGTGGTAATTTTCCACTTTTACTGGAAGAATCCGATGAGCTATAAAGCTATTTTTTGTTTACAGATGTCCAGTCGTCCCTACTGAGTTTCAAGACGTATTTTTGTTTCAGGAGGGCCCTGCTGAGGTGCAACGTTTGGCCAATGCCGTGAATGAGCCGCTTGGGTTCACGGAGGAGGAGGAAGCGGGAGTGGTTGGAGAGAGCTCAACACGACGATTAAGGCTCCGCACAAATAGATTCAAGAATCCATTGCTGCATTGCCATGTCCTTGACACCTCGCAACCCCAAGCATACAACGCCAAGTGGGGCACTGTAATCAATAAATCAATCTTACAATAACTCTTCTGTATTGGATGGGCTTAGAGTTCTATATGTCAGAAGAGGTGAGGGGTATGTGTCCATCGAACCAATTGTTTACGTGTCAAATGAGAAGAGAGTCCCACGTAAGACAAGACTGTGATTATTTGTAGAAATGAGACGTGGGGTTTTGTAATGGATTGGTCGTGTGTACAGGGCGGACAGACACACAGAAGGGTCGCCTGTGGCTCCGCCGGTTTCCGTGACGTCTCGTTATAATCATCATCCTCGCTTCCCACGTCCCTGGCACAATAGCGGCCACTGCGAGGACGACCACTCGACACCTTCCCGCACCACCCGCGGTCACACGGAACCCTCTCCCTCGCCTGGGGGAGGGGGGAGGTTCTCGTTTGAAACATCGCATCGCACAGTGACGGAGAGGCGTGTGGAGTTTCAGGGTGGAAGAGAGGGAATGGTCGCGATGGAGGCAGTGAAAGAGACCCACCGCACACAGCCCACACACAACAAAGATTCCCCGTATCGGCTGAACAGACTGTAGGGGCAAGTGCTGTTAGCCAGCACCTATGAAGGCCAGCACGGCACACGAGGGGGTGGGTGGCCAGCACCACGCCCGACCGCCTTTGTCTCCCCAGTGGTGATGTTTACACGCCGTACCAGGTATTAATTTGAGGCTGAGTCGACCTAGGGGAGGCCCAGGACCGCTGCAGATGATCGTCACCGGCGTTGGCCGTTAGCGGGAATCGAACTCGGGTGGCCGGGTTCGCAGCGCAGCGTAGCGCTAACCGCTGCACCACCGCTCCCCACAGCACTCCGAGTCACTACCGTTCCCACAGTCCTGCTTGTACCCACTGCAGGAGATGAAGACTTCCCATTCGGAGCGTTTCCAACGACAGTGCACCACCTCGTGTCAGAGAACATCCCTGGAAGATGGCATCACGTAACTACTTCTGAAAGCACTCTCGAGCGTAAACCTTGTACACAAGGCCTGCAACAAGTATTTGTTATATGTCATTCAAACCGAAAATGTTACTTCTCAGAGTTGTAATCGTCTTCTTCTTCTTTGGTTCGGCTGCTGATGTAGACGCAGAGCGACAATGTCACATCCAGGTGGTCAAGGCAGACAGCCAAGCCAGGAGTAGCGGAGTCGTGTATCATCGCTTTGATGTATCCGTATTTTTGAATCGGGCATTGGGTCGTTGCACGTTATAGTTCAGGCTGTTCTGGATCATCGCAGTCGCACACGACCAATGGAGAGGGTTTCTTCCCATTTATGCATCAGTGATCCGCTTCTACTGCCGCCATGGTGTGTGCGGATGCGGTTTAGAGTTGTAATCAACCACATGAAGTTGTTTAAAAAAAAAACAACCCCGACTAGGTCATTCGGGGTAGGGTCTAGGTCACAAATGCGTTGAGTTTGAGTATCCCCCCCCCCCCAATGGACGCGAATCCCGCGACCATTGTCAGTACCCCCCCCCCCCCCGCGACCTCGCACTCGAGAGTCCCCGCGGGGTCCCCGCGCCCACTCAACCACAGCGCGGCTGCAGGCCCCCGGATTCGACCCCGGCAGTTGGAAAGCTTCGCCGTGGGGTGCGCCGACACGGGACGAGCACCACGAGACAAGAGCCGGCCTCGTGGGCAGGGCTGGGCAATCAAAATGACGAGATGAGACCAAGACAAAATAATGTCGAATTCGGTAAAAAAAACCCTCAATATTTCAGGAGCCGCAATGCACTGTGGTGGTGGTGGTGGTGAATACGAGACCGTGTGGTGATTAATGAATAACGTCACGAAGCAACAGTCATTATAGAGCCACCGCATGCGGCTTCCGAGTCGCAGGTCGCCAAGCCCTGCTCATGGGTCACCTCCGTGTTGTCGTGGCTGAGTATTCGCGCGTCTGCTGACACTGCGGCACCCGGCTGCGTGGGTGTCGCTGCTCCGCCTTTGGCCCCATCACCGGGAGAGCTGTCGCTGACGACAGCACCCACACACAGGCAGAGAGAGATCTCATCGCGAGACGATGAGGGCTTTCGGCTTTCTGGAACATCGCGTTCCTCCGCATTCTCACAGCCATGTACCTGTCACAAACACAACCAGCGATGAACGGCCCAGCGAGAGAGAGGGGCGGGAGGCGCCCCCCGGCTAGACAAAGTGCCCCCCGTAGTAAAGCGTGGCGGACGATTGTGAGCCCAGAGGATCAGTCCCTCCCTGTGGCGTCGTCACGACATTGTCAGCTCAGGGGATGTGACAATCGGTCAGGTGGCGACCCAATATCGTTGGTAACAGATCTCGCGGTCGCTGGCAAGGGGGCCCCAACTCGTAGCTGTGGCCACCAGAGTGGAGTCAAGGCAGCCCCTGCCCCCACGCTCGTTGCGCTCCTGGTCCTTCCCAGTATGGCTCGCATGTCACACGCCACGCGGCATCACCATGACATCACCATCGCATCAAGGCGATGGTGCAGCTCGAGAGTGGGTTGCTCATGCCACCGCTGACGAAGGGGCCTAGAGGACCCCCGCTAGATGGGTGGTTTGGCCTCCTCTTCTGTTCTGGCCAGACGTCTTGGAAGAGTTGCGAGTCCCCACGCTTTTCACCCGACCACACGTGACCTGCCGATCGATTCGCTGCGATGCACCAATGAATAGCGCTGCAGTGCAAGTGCAGTGTGGTAACCAACCAGCAGACCGCGTGTACGAGATGCACACAGCCTTGCTGTAGGCCACCAACTCAAAACAGGGCCAACGTTGTGGACATTCGTCCCTTCTTTGTTTGCAGCCTGCACGCGCTTCTCTGTCCGACGAGTTTCCCGTCGTGTACACGGAGTGTTGGAATTGAGTTAAAGTGTCCCCGCACCGTGGAAACTCCACATTCCCATGGCGGGAGCCAGTCTATAGGGAAGACATTGTTGGCTGCCTGCCGAGTGGCGCAGTCACGCTATGCGGTGCTCATTTTAACCCCCACCAAGAGATGATGGTTATGATCATGACAATGATCAGGTGGCCATTGTTTGGATTTCAACTCAGGATGACACTGTGACCACAATGCAGTTCTTCTGAGCTCGTGGTTTTGCATATGTAAGGCTTTTGTACACGCAATACACATGTCTGGCTGTTGTTAAATAAACATGAATACCTACTGTGACCATATTGATGTCTTTAAGCATGCCGGCCACGAGACTGAACAGCATTTGTCAGTACGCTAAGCGAAGCGCCTCAGCCTTGCTAATTGTCTTCCCGTCATTGTGTGAAGGGTGCGTGACTATACTTCACCACTCTGGTCAGTGCGGGTCGGGGGAGAAGAGCTACACCCAAGAAGACGTCCGCCTCGGAGATCGAGCTATGAGATCAGATTTCGACATCTTCCGTGCCGCAGTTCGCGTTGCTCCCATTTCTGGTCTGAGTTGTTGTTCAGTTGTTGTGCGATTGCGTTTGTCGATGTGGTGACCCAGGTCCCCCTTGCGATTGAGCCTCTAACCTGGTCCAGGTTCAGCTGGTGAAACAGAATCTCACCTTGAAGCCCGCACTGAGTGGCGTGCCACGTCACGGGACCCGGGGGAGGGCTTCATCCAGTCGTGGAGAGATCGCGGCTGATGACTTATTTTGTTATTTCAATGCGAATGTTCTAACCGCCCGGTGCCAGGCAGGCAACGTTCAGGAAGCGGCGTCGCCGTCCCACGAGACGGGACCCTGCTCCGTGCATTGGGGACGAGCGGAACGCAACGCCGGTCGCCTGTCTGCCTCGGCTCATTGTGATGGGCGGCTCGGCTCATTGTGATGGGCGGCTTGGCTCGCAGGGCCAGGAGGCCACACCGCGACCTCACGCCGCCTCGCCACATTCCACGCTCTCCTGCTGCTGCTGCTCCTGCTGCTGCTCCTGCTGCTCCTGCTGCTGCTCCTGCTGCTGCTCCTGCTGCTGCTCCTCCTGCTGCTGCTCCTGCTGCTCCTCCTGCTCTTGCTGCTGCTCCTGCTGCTGCTCCTGCTGCTCCTCCTGCTCCTGCTGCTGCTCCTGCTGCTGCTCCTGCTGCTGCTCCTGCTGCTGCTCCTGCTGCTGCTCCTCCTGCTGCTGCTGCTCCTGCTGCTCCTGCTGCTGCTCCTGCTGCTGCTCCTGCTGCTCCTGCTGCTGCTCCTGGTGCTGCTCCTGCTGCTCCTCCTGCTGCTGCTGCGCCGGTGTCCTCTGAGCTCAGAATCAGATCATCTTTATTTATACTGCAGAAGGAATCCGATGAGCGGGTCAGAACGTTGCGACAACAAACGGTACAAAATCACGATAGGAGTGCAAAGTATAGTAAAGGTAAAGAAAGCACTTTAAAAATATATACAAATAAAACTACACTATTTTTTTTTATTTTACCAGGTAAGGCCCACTGAGCTACGAGCTTATTTTTCAGAAGCGACCTGGCCACAACTGATAGCTCAACGAAGTGGTGTCTTATCATGTGGACATTTATAGCAGCCAAATACTCTAAACACGTGATTCTAAATGTGGAAGGATAAAACCGGACGACCCCGAAGCAAAATCCACGCGACCACTGGGAGACCATGTAAACTCAAAATATATAGGCGTCAGGGTCGAACCCACGACCTCATGTGTACCAGGCGAGGTAGTTAACATCTCGCTACCGTGGCATCCCAAGATGAGTGGGGAATGCAGCAGCAGCTGCCACGCGGTGAGGAGCCGGCATCAATCCCCCCTCACAGCCAGACCTCAAAGCTCTGCTGTCCTTTATATATGAAGGTGTTATCGGGCCCATTATACGAGTGGGCATGCACAGTAGCACACGAACAGGGGGCCATTTAGGCAAGCTTCAGCACGCCGGTCAGAGTGAGATAGTGAAGGAGGGAGATCCGGGAGCGTTTCGGACATCGCTCGCCACTGATGTTAGCCGTGGCTAGAAATCGAACTCGCTACCCTGGGTTCATAGGTCAGCACGCAAACCGCTGCGGCGGCGCCACTGCTCCAAGACATTCTTATTTATTTTAGGTTTTACGTTGGCTCGGGTAAAACCAATTGGGCAATAAGCACTCATTTTAGATGGGGACTTGGTTACACAATAAAAACCTGGTTACTACAGCGGCACAAACACACACCAACGACCCAATCAAAAAGCAACTGTGCACGGTACAGCCGCCGATGTTACAACAACAGAGCTGTAATGGCAAATGGGGCAAGCTTGTCCATGACAGACCCTGTGGAGTTGTGGGTAAACGCTCTTGGGCGTTAAGAAAACTCAGCAGCTTTTCCGAGTCAATGGCATGTCGCTGCCAGTAATGTGGCGGTATGCCTTGGCTCTGTGTGCAGTGGCAATGTGGCTTAGCGCAGTTCTGCATTTCCTTGATTTGACAAAGAAACGAGTCATGCTTATTTGGCGGAGTGAGCGAGCATGACAGGACATTCAAAGTGGAGACGTCAGAGGGATGGAGAGATGCGTGCTTGGAATTATTCCATTGAGGGATGAGGAACACACGGATCAGAATCAGAATTTTCATTTTCACTGGAGGAATCCGATGAGCTATGAAGCTCGTTATTCACAGATATCCAGTGTGGGCGAATCAGAAAAACATAGACTGCAGTTGACTGGACATCCGTGAAACAAAAACCTTCATAACTCATCGGATTTCTCCAGGATAAATAAAGATACTGAATTTGACATCTTGCTTAGCCAGGTGAGGATTCAAGCCACCAGGATAGTCGCATTTGCGAGAATGACCTCTGTCGTCGTAAGGGGACTTGAGCAGGACGCGTCTCGAACAAGAATAAAGGCCGGTGATCGAGACTAACGTTGGAGTGGCAGCTAAAGAGCAGAGCTTCTCCTCGAGAAAAGGTCCACGACACATGGAGCGATGCGCTCAGCTCGCGTGCAGTAGTTCGAGACGGGATTGCTACGTCGCGGAACGGTGTGAGATGGTGATAGCTTGAGCAGGCCTCCATCCAGCAGTGGATTGACCACGGCTGATTGTTATGACGTCAAGGTGTTTTCCCACCCAAAACATTCACGGAGCTGTGGTTTCATCCCCTGTTCACAGCCCCTGAGCCAGTGGTGGGAATTCCACATTCCTGCGGGGTAGATGCGGTCCATCCATAAAGGTGCCACCGATTACGTTCCCCACAAAGCGATACTCATTTTATCCACCACCCCGAAGATGAGGAGGAGACTGGCCAGGTTGGCTGGGCTCGACCCCGCGAGTGGGGTGAGGCGCCCTGAAGCAAGGAATGTGTGTGTGTGTGCCGTGATGATGTGTGTGTGTGCCGTGATGATTTGCGTTACGGAGAGGGCCCGAGTGGAGGGACGGGAGGGCTGCACGATCCGGTACGCGCTGGGCAAAACTCGTTTCGTGCGCCGGGCCAGGGAGGTGGGGGCAGGGAACGCGTGGTCTCGGTGGGTGTAACGTGTGTGTGTATAACGTGTGTGTATATATAACGTGTGTGTGTGTGGGTACGTGTGTGTGGGTATGACGTGTGTGTGATGCGTGTGTGTGTGTACAACGTGTGTGTGTAACGTGTGTGTGGGTATAACGTGTGTGTGTGCGTGATGCGTGTGTGTGTGTACAACGTGTGTGTGTGTATAACGTGTGTGTGGGTATAACGTGTGTGTGTGTACAACGTGTATATATAACGTGTGTGTGTGTGGGTATAACGTGTGTGTGTACAACGTGTGTGTGTGTATAACGTGTGTGTGGGTATAACGTGTGCGTGATGCGTGTGTGTGTGTGGGTACATGTGTGTGCGTGATGCGTGTGTGTGTGGGTATAACGTATGTTTGTGGGTGCATGCGTGTGCGTGATGCGTGTGAGTATAACGTGTGTGTGTACGTGATGCGTGTGTGTGTATACCGTGTGTGTGTATAACGTGTGTGTGTGGGTATACCGTGTGTGTGTGTATATATATAACGTGTGTGTGTGGGTATAACGTGTGTGTGGGTATAACGTGTGTGTGTGTAGGTATAACGTGTGTGTGTGTGGGTATAACGTGTGTGTGTGGGTATAACGTGTGTGTGTATATATAACGTGTGTGTATAACGTGTGTGTATAACGTGTGTGTGTGTGTGGGTATAACGTGTGTGTGGGTATAACGTGTGTATAACGTGTGTGTGGGTATAACGTGTGTGTATATATATAACGTGTGTGTATAACGTGTGTGTGGGTATAACGTGTGTGTGTGGGTATAACGTGTGTGTGTGTAGCTATAACGTGCATGTGTGGGTATAACGTGTGTGTAGGTATAACGTGTGTGTGTATAACGTGTGTGTGTGGGTATAACGGGTGTGTGTGTGGGTATAACGTGTGTGTGTGTATAACGTGTGTGTGTGTAGGTATAACGTACGTGTGTGTGTGGGTATAACGTGTGTGTAGGTATAACGTGTGTGTGTATAACGTGTGTGTGTGGGTATAACGTGTGTGTGTATAACGTGTGTGAATAACGTGTGTGTAGGTATAACGTGTGTGTGTATAACGTGTGTGTGTATAACGTGTGTGTATATAACGTGTGTGTGTGTGGGTACGATGAGTCGGTGTACGGAGGGGTGGCGCGGTGGTCAGCACGCTGCGCCACGAACCCGGCGAACAGAGATCGAGTCACGGCCACCGTTAAAAGATCAGTGGCGAATATCTATGAACCGTTCCTGGGACCTCCCACCCCACCCGCCTATGTCGACTCAGCCTTAAATGAGTACCTGGTGCGGTGTGCAAACATTCGCAGTTGGGGAGACAAAGACGGCCGGGCGTGTCGCTGGCCACCCCACGCCTCGTGTCGCGTGTCGGCCTTCATATGGGTCAGGGGTCGGCAACCAAAATTACAAGAAGAGACATTTTTTATCGAATTCGGTGACAAAACACCCTAAATATTTAAAGCGCCGCAGTGCACTGTGGTGAGCACGAGACGGCGGGGTCCTTGATAAACAACGCCACGAAGCAGATTGCCGATTCCTGCTATAGGAGCTCACTAAAAGCACTTTCCACAATCATCTGTGTAGGCTACACGGAATACCTTTGCCTTGTTTTGTCTACATTATTGTTCTTCATGTTAGGAAGGCTAATGGAGCTGCCTCTGCGTGTGTGTCTGTGTCAAGGTTGCGCTTGCAGGTAACAAGGCCACCCACGGGCACGTTTCTTGGTGTGAGCGTGCTGAATTTCCCTTAATAGGTGCTCGCTAACAACACCTGCTAATTCTAGATTTAAAGCTTTCGTGACTGCAAGGATCCATACTCTTTGGTTCTATTCGGTAAAGTCACGTAGGTAAAAAAATAAAACAAAAATCACGACGTTTCGGCCACAACACAAGTGGCCTTCATCAGGTGAAGGGACCAGTGTGGTCCCTTCACCTGATGTGTGTGTATAACACAAGTGGCCTTCATCAGGTGAAGGGACCAGTGTGGTCCCTTCACCTGATAAAGGCCACTTGTGTTGTGGCCGAAACGTCGTGATTTTTGTTGTTTTATTTTTTATCTACGTGACTTTACCGAATAGAACCAAAGAGTATGAACACCTGCGAAGCTATAACAATGATGGCCAAAATAACTTTCAGCACGTTTTCAATCAATTGCTGGACGAAGGCCGCCCTACGCCATATCGGTCATGGGGGAGGGTTGACCATACTTCACCACTAAGGACTGGTTCAGATATCACTCGCCACTGATGTTAGCCCTGGCCATGAATCGAACTAAGGTCGCCGGGTCTCCTAACGCAGTGCGCTAACCACTGCGTCGTCACTGCTCCGCCAGTAGTTAACGAATTCCCAAACATGATTTTTTAAATCTATATTGTTATAATAAAGCGTGCATTTGTACAAAAGCGATTGTGTAAATATTGGGCAAAGGGGATGGTGTGAGTTTGTGTGCGCGTGCACATCGGAGAGTGGGGCGCGGTAGTGTAGCGGTTAGCGCTATGCTGCGCTACGAACCTGGCGACTCGAGTTTGATTCCCGCTCACGGCCAACACCAGTGACCATTATTTGAACCGGTCCTGGGCCTCCCCTAGCTCGACTCAGACTCAAATGAGTGCCTGGTGCTGTGTGTAAACATCGCTACTGGGGAGACAAAGGCGGTCGGGCGTAGTGCTTGTCACCCACCCCCTCGTGTACCGTTCCGGCATTCATAGGTGCTCGCTAACAGCACTTGCCTGAACCGTCTGTTACAACTATACGATGGATCTTTGTCTATGTTTGTACATCGGAGAAAGTGTGTGCGCAGGTACTGTAGACCCTGTCACGTGCCGAAGTAGGATGTGTACAAGACACTTTCATTTATTTGTGCGGATGGACGGATCTGCAAGGAGGCGGATTATGTGTTTATTTGTCCTGTTATTCATCTTCTGCAGAATGACGAAAACTTGTTGTTTCATGTTGTGTAGTCGATCGTGTTGCGTACATCTTGGACCCAAATCTAACAGAGACGCTCCTGACATATGAACATCCGGCAGTTTCAGCATTAGGTCCAGCAAGCCTGACTGCTGATGAATAACTTCAAAATCGAAAACCGCTCCAGAATTGTGCTTGTGCCGACAGTGTGCACTCCCAGAAGGCCGTGCGGCTGGTGGGATGAGTAAAATCAATATTTTGCATGTGGAGGGACAGACAAGTGGAGGCTCATTGCTTAATTATCTCGTCAAATCGGACGACGAAGTTTTATTTCCGGCGCGGTTTGGGGACACGCGGCACGCGGGCCACAGCCACGTGGGTGCCACGTGGAGGTCAACGACTTCCTAATGGCCCGCAAGCGACATATGCACGTAGAGTATGCACAGTTATCTTGAACTTCTTTCTAACCGTACGTAGCCACAACGGTACTAATCGGAGGTGCCGGGGAAGGACAACAAACTAAGCACACAAAGCAGTTGTACAGACGCGACATGCTGTCCGTCACTGCCGACCATCTTCGCCTTAAACAAGACAAAGGGGTCAAGCGATTGGACACCTCTGAGATGCCCGGTCTAGCACCCACAATGCACCGTCGTACAATGTGGAGATCTCCGCGTTTCACGGTTGTGGGAGCCTCCTCCACTGTGAAGCAACAACGATTTAATTACAACTCCACCTGTAGACACACACACAGGGTGTGGTGAGGATTACAGCTCCACCTGTAGACACACACACAGGGTGTGGTGAGGATTACAGCTCCACCTGTAGACACACAGCGTGTGGTGAGGAGTACAGCTCCACCTGTAGACACACACACAGGGTGTGGTGAGGATTACAGCTCCACCTGTAGACACACACAGCGTGTGGTGAGGAGTACAGCTCCACCTGTAGACACACACACACGGTGTGGTGAGGATTACAGCTCCACCTGTAGACACACACAGCGTGTGGTGAGGATTACAGCTCCACTTGTAGACACACAGCGTGTGGTGAGGATTACAGCTCCACCTGTAGACACACAGCGTGTGGTGAGGAGTACAGCTCCACCTGTAGACACACACACACGGTGTGGTGAGGATTACAGCTCCACCTGTAGACACACAGCGTGTGGTGAGGAGTACAGCTCCACCTGTAGACACACACACACACGGTGTGGTGAGGATTACAGCTCCACTTGTAGACACACACAGGGAGTGGTGAGGATTACAGCTCCACCTGTAGACACACACAGCGAGTGGTGAGGATTACAGCTCCACCTGTAGACACACACACGGTGTGGTGAGGATTACAGCTCCACCTGTAGACACACACACGGTGTGGTGAGGATTACAGCTCCACCTGTAGACACACACACGGTGTGGTGAGGATTACAGCTCCACCTGTAGACATACACACAGCGTGTGGTGAGGATTACAGCTCCACCTGTAGACACACATACACGGTGTGGTGAGGATTACAGCTCCACCTGTAGACACACACACGGTGTGGTGAGGATTACAGCTCCACCTGTAGACACACACACGGTGTGGTGAGGATTACAGCTCCACCTGTAGACATACACACAGCGTGTGGTGAGGAGTACAGCTCCACCTGTAGACACACACACGGTGTGGTGAGGATTACAGCTCCACTTGTAGACACACACACAGCGTGTGGTGAGGATTACAGCTCCACCTGTAGACACACACACGGTGTGGTGAGGATTACAGCTCCACCTGTAGACATACACACAGCGTGTGGTGAGGAGTACAGCTCCACCTGTAGACACACACACGGTGTGGTGAGGAGTACAGCTCCACCTGTAGACACACACACACAGCGTGTGGTGAGGATTACAGCTCCACCTGTAGACACACACAGCGAGTGGTGAGGATTACAGCTCCACCTGTAGACACACACACGGTGTGGTGAGGATTACAGCTCCACCTGTAGACACACAGGGAGTGGTGAGGATTACAGCTCCACTTGTAGACACACACACACACGGTGTGGTGAGGATTACAGCTCCACTTGTAGACACACAGGGAGTGGTGAGGATTACAGCTCCACTTGTAGACACACAGGGAGTGGTGAGGATTACAGCTCCACTTGTAGACACACAGGGAGTGGTGAGGATTACAGCTCCACCTGTAGACACACACACACGGTGTGGTGAGGATTACAGCTCCACCTGTAGACACACACAGCGTGTGGTGAGGATTACAGCTCCACTTGTAGACACACAGGGAGTGGTGAGGATTACAGCTCCACCTGTAGACACACACACAGCGTGTGGTGAGGAGCACTGCAATATATTTTCGGGACCCCACGGTGACCCGAGTTCGATTCCCGCTCACGGCCAACACCAGTGACGATGAATAATGATCCGAAGCGGCCCGAGTCTCTCCCGGTGCGATGTAGACCCTGGCGCGGTGCGTCAACATCGCCACTGGGGAGATAAAGGCGGCCGGGGCGTGGGGTATTGGCCATCCACCCCCTCGCGTGTTCGCTAATTTAAAAAAAAATCACTTGCCCCGACAGTCTGTTAAAGGCCGCATAGCGGGGCGGGAGGGAGGTGGACCGGGGGGGGAGGAGGTGGACCGGGGGGGGCAGGGGGGGGAGGAGGTGGACCGGGGGGGGCAGGAGGGGGAGGAGGTGGGAGGGGGAGGAGGGGGAGGGGGCAGGGGGGGGAGGAGGTGGAGGGGGGCAGGGGGGGGAGGTGGAGGGGGGCAGGAGGGGGAGGAGGTGGGAGGGGGCGCCTTTGTCCAGTGGCTGTGTGCGAGGCTGGGGTGGAGGAGTCGGCGTGGCTCGCCACGGGCAGGCCGGACCGGTTTCGGGTGGCACTCACAGGCGAGACGAGGATCGCTCCCCGCTGCAGAACCTCGCACCCACATCCCGGGTGAGACGCTCCCTCGCCCTCACTCACAGGTGAGGCTCTCTGACGCACACGGGCGATCTCACTCACTCACACACTCATTCACTCACTCATTCACTCACTTATTCATTCACTCATACACTCCCTCATTCACTCATTCACTCCCTCATTCACTCATACACTCATCCACACTCACATACTCATACACTCACTCACTCGTCCACACATACATTCATTCACACACTCACTCATACACTCACTCATCCACTCACTCACTCACACTCGTTCATTCTCCGTGCGAATCGATGGGGCAAGTGCTGTTAGTGAGCACTTAACGCAATGTTACGGCTGGATGGTTCAACACCACGACCGGCCGCCTTTGTCTCCCCAGCCTCGCACAGAGACCCGTAGACCTATCAGATATCTCTCCACTGACATTGGTCGTGAGCGCGAATAAAACTGCGGTCGCCAGGTTCCTAGCGTCATGCACTGACCACCGCTCCCCGACTACACACACACACGTCACTTAAATACACTCATCATACAGTCGTCAAGTCTAGTTGTATGTCTAACCATTGCACGATTGCATATAATAAACTCATTACGCCGCTTAGCACTGACATTTTATTCGAGTCTCGATCTTCGTACGGCTGATGTTGCTGTAAGAGACGCGCCGGTAATAATTATGACTACATCGAGGCGATGGTGGAGCGAGACAATTGAGTCGGGAATGAAACGCGTCTGTTCCATGAGTCCAGGGTTAGTTTAGCGGGCCAGAAGCGATTCCCAGGAGCATTCTTATCGGTTTCAAACACGAGAACTCTGAACAAGTTTCACCATTCTGGGTCTCATCAGCAGCAGCAGGCTGTTTAATCAAATGCTGCTGGATTGTACAAGACTATATTTAAAACATTTAAACCCTTTATTAGATCAGGTAAGGCCCACTGCGCTTTAAAGCTTTTGTATACATTTGCACAAATAACGCAGTGGCGTTATTTGTGCAAATGTATAGCAACCGGAGAATGCGGAGAAAAATCCACGCGGCCACCGGGAGAAAGACACGCAGACTCCAAATAATACAGCAGGCGTCAGGGTCGGGATCGAACCGACGACCTCCTGTAAAGCAGGCGAGGTAGTCAACATCTCCTAGCCACCGCGGTGCCGCATTATAGGCGACAAGGGCACGCGCCATCTCGACACGCGGTGACTCTGTTCACACACACAAGGCGATATTACAGCAGCAGCAGCAGAGTAACAACACACGCACATTCACGAGAATAATTCGAGGAAGGCACCGCTTTAGATTTCTTGGGACGTGTGCAATTATTAAAGAAGAGACTCGACATGAATGTGGATTTGATTAGGAACATTGATCAGTATCACGAGAAGCCGGGTAAGGCGACGAGCGAATTGGGTTCCAGAAGCAATGTGGACAATTTGATGGTAACTGGGTGGAGAATCGAGTGCAAAGTTCCGGAGTAAATATTACGGAGAGAGAGCTACAGGGAAGAAAAGAAGGCGGTGACGGCAGACGTCTGAGAAAGGAGACGGGTGGCGTAGAGACGAGTTCGCAGAATGCAGTTCAAACTTTGGTACGCCTAAATGGGCGCGTTTACGTGAATGTTGGACTTCTTTTGCACCGTACGTAGCCAACCGCGCTAATCGGAGGTGCCGTGGAAGGACAACAAGCTAAAAACAAGAAGCAGTTCTAAAGAAATTAGTTTTCAATCTAGGTGTACGTGTATGGGTGGGTACGTGTATGGGTGGTACGTGTATGGGTGGGTATGTGTATGGGTGGGTACGTGTATGGGTGAGTACGTGTATGGGTGGGTATGTGTATGGGTGAGTACGTGTATGGGTGAGTACGTGTATGGGTGGTACGTGTTGTGTTGACCGTGTGAATTAGTCGTTCACTAAGCTAGGAATCTGCGATTTGGCTGTTGGAGTTTATATATTTTCTTAAAAGCTGTAAGCAAGGATGCAGAACATTTTATTTTAAATAGTAATAAGCAAAAGAAGACAAATAGCCAACTTGTAGTTTACACTATCACTTGCCGTGCAGTTTTTTTGAGAATAAATCTCAAAGATATATTTTTTTCAATCACTTAAATGTTTCGTGTAATTTGTGTTCGTTGCCGTCAAGAGAGAGGCGTGGGGGGTGGGACGGGGCCGTCGTAGCTGGGCGATGTGCTCGAGGATCCCAGGGACGTGGAGAGACTTGGCATCGGGGAACGGGGACCCGCTGACCACCGTCTTAGGGGCCGGCCATAAATGACGTCACGCACCTAGGGGGGGGGGGGGGGAGCGGTCAGACATTTGTGACGATGTGTGAGAAATGTGACGTCACATCACTATGCGCAACTTTAAATAAATATAGACAACACGTTCTACTTAATTAAATATACTTTTTAATAAATGCTTTCTCCTACAACATCAGAGTCCAGCGCCACATTAAATACGCACTACAATGACAATAGTTTAAAGCGATTTGAAGCATGTTTTATTTTGGGGGGAGGGCAGAGATTTGTGACGTCATATTTGAGGGGGGGGTCTGAGTTTTTGTGACGCCGTGTGACGAAGGGGGGGGGGGGTCAAAATTCGTCCAAAATCGCGTGACGTCATTTATGGACGGCCCCTTAGCCCGTAGCCACTCACAACCGTGGCCGGGTGCCGAACTCGGGCAGCCGGGTTCCGACCGCTGCTCCGCCGCTCCCACCCGCTCCCCACTTAAAACGTACACCTGGTTCATCTGTTACCTAGTTCACCAAATCAAGTCAACAATCTGCTCCTCTTACACTCGCTCAGTGTCATGGCAGTGTCCCATCACCTGTATCGGGTTTCCGTGTGTGCAGAGCGGTGTTGTGTGTTTTGTTGTGTGTGTGTGTGTCCGCGTGCTTTTTCGCTTCAAACCCGGCGACCCGAGTTTGATTCCTGCCGACAGCCGGAACAGCGATGATGAATATTTGTCTTGGCCCAGTAGTATGTCTATATAGTAGTATGTCTATATAGTAGTATGTCTATATAGTAGTATGTCTATATAGTAGTATGTCTATATAGTAGTATGTCTATATAGTAGTATGTCTATATAGTAGTATGTCTATATAGTAGTATGTCTATATAGTAGTATGTCTATATAGTAGTATGTCTATATAGTAGTATGTCTATATAGTAGTATGTCTATATAGTAGTATGTCTATATAGTATTATGTCTATATAGTAGTATGTCTATATAGTAGTATGTCTATATAGTAGTATGTCTATATAGTAGTATGTCTATATAGTAGTATGTCTATATAGTAGTATGTCTATATAGTAGTATGTCTATATAGTAGTATGTCTATATAGTAGTATGTCTATATAGTAGTATGTCTATATAGTAGTATGTCTATATAGTAGTATGTCTATATAGTGTCTAAATTTTGACTTAACTTTCGTGACTGCAGGATATTCTATGGTTCTAGATTTGAAGCTTTCGTGACTGCAAGGATTCATACTCTTTGTTTTTTTTTTCGGTAAAGTCACGTAGGTAAAATAAAAGAAAACTAAATTAAATCACGACGTTTCGGAGGCAACACAAGCTTCCGTCTTCAGGTGGAACAGTCACAGCAGAATAGGTGTGCCAAGTGGGCAGCTCTTGAGACGACCGGGCGGCATCTTTTGAGGAAGATTAGCGTCTCAATGAGCTGTGACTTCTTATCTCGTTGTCTGTTAAAAGCTCTAACACATAGGTGAAAATCCTCCCCGTAGAGGTCATTAATTCTGTGACTGTTCCACCTTAAGACGGAAGCTTGTGTTGCCTCCGAAACGTCGTGATTTAATTTAGTTTTATTTTATTTTACCTACGTGACTTTGCCGAAAAAACTAAAGAGTATTCTATGGTTCTTTCGGTAAAGTCACGTAGATAGAAAAAATAACAATAAAATAACAAATAAAGTTAATAAAAAATATCACGACGTTTCGACCGCAACACAAGCAATCGTCTTCTACCTACGTGACTTTATCGAAAGACCCAACGAGTATGAACGCCTGCAGTCACGAAAGCTTTAAGTCAAGATTCATAGAATACGTGTTTGTCTATATAGGGCACCGCGGAGGCGAGATGTTAACTCCCGGCTTTATATACAGGAGGTCGTGGGTTCGATCCCGACCCTGACGCCTGCTGTACGTTTGGAGTTTGCGCGTCTCTCTCCCTCCCGCGTGATTTTCTCCCATACAGAGCAGAGGGAATGGTAAGTTGTACACGCACAGTCTGCAGCAGCAGTAAACTCTACAACGGAACAAAACTATTTCTATTTTCCCAGCTATGATCCCACTGAGCTATGTAGAAGCGACCTGGCTATCACCAATGACAGCTCAACGAAGTGGCTTATCGGATGGAAATATAAGCAGCCAGATACTCTAGAACGCGCGTTTCTTAATGTGGAGGGGGAAACTAGAGGACCCGGAGAAAAATCCACGCGATCACGGGGCGAGAGACTCGCAAACTTCAAATATACAGCAGCAGCAGGCGTCAGGGTCAGGATCGAACCCACGACCTCCTGTACACTACGACCTCCTGTACACTAGGCGAGGTAGTTAACATCTCCTAGCCACCATGATGATAATGAGAGAGAGAGAGACACGCAAACTTCAAATATACAGCAGCAGGCGTCAGGGTCAGGATCGAACCCGCGACCTCCTGTATACCGGGCGAGGTGGTTAACATCTCCTAGCCACCGTGATGATGATGAGAGAGAGAGAGACACGCACACTTCAAATATACAGCAGCAGGCGTCAGGGTCAGGATCGAACCCGCGACCCCTGCAGACAAGGCGAGGCGGATAATATCATGCCACCATGCCGCCCCAGTTTCCATGATCTCTCCACTGCTGCATCAATGCCTCCCCAGTCCGTCAGGCTGTCACCATCACTCGCGACCTAATAATCCGTGCGTGTAGCCCCTATCACGCGAGCTAAATGTCATCGCCCCATCTCGTTCATGGAATTGGGCGGTCATCCCAACGTAGCAGGACCCTCCTGAAAAAGAGTCTTGAGAACAGCCCTTTTGTCGATCCACCGCTGGATGAGATGAGGGCCTACCCATGTCATGGGGGTTGTGTGACTTGTTTTGTTTTACCATACTTCACCGCGCTGGTCAACGTGGCGAGACGTTGGGAGTATAGTACAGAGCAGACCGATGCACTTTGCTGCACTGCCCTTTGTTGACAGCACAGGCCCTGGGTAAAGCAGTGTACAGTTTTCTTAGTTTTTTCGGTAAAGTCACGTTGAAGAGAAACAACAAAATAACAAAATATATATAAAACAATAAAAAATTCTCACGACGTTTCGACCATAACTCAAACGGTCATCATCAAACACCTGATGATGACCGTTTGAGTTATGGTCGAAACGTCGTGAGAATTTTTTATTGTTTTTTATATATATTTTGTTATTTCGTTGTTTCTCTTCAACGTGACTTTACCGAAAAAACTAAGAATATGAATTACTGCAGTCACGAAAGCTTTAAATCAAAATTCAGTGTACAGTTATTTGGAGCAGGCAGCCAGGAATCGTAAGGCTGCTGCAACTTCGTATCCTGGTTGGTGGGGGTGACAGCCCATCATCTCTACAGTGTGAACAAAGTAAGTACCACGTTGTGGTAAAGTCGACAGTGGTTGTGATATGGATATACTCGCCCCCGCCATAAGAATGTGGAATTTACACCACTCTCAGGGCTAAATAGAGGAGATGTTAAGGCTACACGGTGGATCTTTGTCTTCGGTGGCGGTGGAGCAGGCCGTGGGCCCATGTCTACCTCCGCCAGGGGCTGACTCGCCAGCTCGTCCTATGACCGCCGTCCTCCCTGTGATCCACCACTACGGCATGGGAAGGTGGCTGCTTTGGGAAGGCAAGGTGGGTGAGAGGCTCGCCCAATCACGGCCCTCGCTAACAGCACTCGATCCCCCGGGGAGGGAACTTGACGGCCGTGTGAGCGGCGTTTGTCTCCATCGAGGTTCTGGTGCGCTGCGTGCGGCGAGCGGTCTCCGTTGAAGCCGATTGCGTAGTCTGCACCTGCCGCCTTGTGCGAGCGATTTAGTACGGACACGAGTCGAGTAGCGACTGTGAATCGATGTCCGAGTTGTGAATCCAGCTGCTGGCTTCAGCGGAGAGCGAGTGTCGATACCACAGACTCATCACACAGAGACCCACAGACTCATCACACAGAGACCCACAGACTCATCACACAGACACCCACAGACTCGTACAGAGACCCACAGACTCGTACAGAGACCCACAGACTCGTACAGAGACCCACAGACTCGTACAGAGACCCACAAACTCGTACAGAGACCCACAGACTCGTACAGAGACCTACAGACTCATCACACAGAGACCCACAGACTCATCACACAAAGACCCATAGACTCATCACACAGACACCCACAGACTCGTACAGAGACCCACAGACTCATCACACAGACACCCACAGACTCGTACAGAAACCAACAGACTCATACAGAGACCCACAGACTCGTACAGAGACCCACAGACTCATCACACAGATACCCACAGACTCGTACAGAGACCCACAGACTCATCACACAGAGACCCACAGACTCATCACACAGAGACCCACAGACTCGTACAGAGACCCACAGACTCGTACAGAGACCCACAGACTCGTACAGAGAGCCACAGACTCATACAGAGACCCACAGACTCATACAGAGACCCACAGACTCGTACAGAGACCCACAGACTCATCACACAGAGACCCACAGACCCGTACAGAGACCCACAGACTCATCACACAGAGACCCACAGACTCATCACACAGAGACCCACCGACTCATCACACAGAGACCCACCGACTGATCACACAGAGACCCACCGACTCGTCACACAGAGACCCACAGACTCGTCACACAGAGACCCACCGACTCATCACACAGAGACCCAAACACTCATCACACAAACCCACAGGCTCGTCACACAGAGACCCACAGACTCATCACACAGAGACCCACAGACTCGTCACACAGAGACCCACAGACTCATCACACAGAGACCCACAGACTCATCACACAGAGACCCACAGACTCATCACACAGAGACCCACAGACTCATCACACAGAGACCCACCGACTCATCACACAGAGACCCACCGACTCGTCACACAGAGACCCACAGACTCATCACACAGAGACCCACCGACTTGCAATGTGTTCCACTGTTGCGTTGCACCACAGTCACATTTGAGAACTCCTTTAACTTTTCATTTGTGGAGAAGGTGACTGCACCTGCCGTGGCCGGTTCAGAAGCAATGCAAGGCAGCTCACTGCTTGCTGGGGGGGGGGCAGGTGGCCCCCTGATGGCTGGGTGAGGGTGGTGGTGGTGGTGGTATAATTCAGGACGGAGTGCGGCCGGGTCTTTCCGCCGCCGTGTTCCAGAGCGGCGATCTCGGCCGCGCGGTTCTCCGGCCCGGTAACAGCCCGTGCTGTCCCCCTCCCCGTGCCGTGTGAGCAGCCACCCAGACTCAAGAATCTGAGCGTCAGCCGTGAGGACGGGAGAAGCCCACGAGCGTTGTGCTCTCTGCTGAACGGCGCGGCCTAAGGAAGCTCCAGACGCAAGTCGTGAGTTCTTTTTTATTTCTTCTCCAGTGAAAATAAAAACAATGCGCACGCGGTTTTCTGAAATATTAAATGTTAACATTTATTTATAAATATGAATATTTATCAATATTAAATGTGTTTTCTGAAATATGTTTCTCAATCGATGTTGTAAAGGAAGTCTCTTTCGACAGTGAATCTCCGAGGGTCTGTTTGCTTGTTTGTGTGTTTCTCTCCCACTCACCTCGTTTGTGTTTCTCTCCCACTCACCTCGTTTGTCTCCCACTCACCTCGTTTGTGTTTCTCTCCCCACTCACCTCGTTTGTGTTTCTCTCCCACTCACCTCGTTTGTGTTTCTCTTCCACTCACCTCGTTTGTGTTTCTCTCTCGCTAACCTCGTTTGTGTTTCTCTCCCACTCACCTCGTTTGTGTTTCTCTCCCACTCACCTCGTTTGTGTTTCTCTCCCACTCACCTCGTTTGTGTTTCTCTCCCACTCACCTCGTTCCTGCCCCCCCACCCCTCGGCAGCCATTTCACCTCCTCCACCAAAAGCCACCACCACCCCTCGGCGACACCGCAAGCACCCGCGGCCAGGGACCACCGCCTCCACCCGCGGCCAGGGACCACCGCCTCCACCCGCGGCCAGGGACCACCGCCTCCACCCGCGGCCAGGGACCACCGCCTCCACCCGCGGCCAGGGACCACCGCCTCCACCCGCGGCCAGGGACCACCGCCTCCACCCGCGGCCAGGGACCACCGCCTCCACCCGCGGCCAGGGACCACCGCCTCCACCCGCGGCCAGGGACCACCGCCTCCACCCGCCCGCGTCGCGCTCAACCCCCGCGATGGGCGAGCCGGCGGGCACGGGGGACGCGGTGCCGGAGCGCCGGCCGCCCACGGTGCTGGAGTTCTGGAGGGGCAGCGTGACGGACTTCTACGACTCGTACGATGAGATGTTCGAGTTCTTCTGCGACAACACCACCATCCACGGCACCATCCGCCTCGTGTGCTCCAAGCGCAACAAGCTCAAGACGGCCTTCTGGTCGCTGCTCTTCACCGTCACCGTCATCCTCTTCTACTACACGAGCGCCCTCGTCTTCCTGCAGTACTACAGCTACACGGTGGCCGTCACCATGGGCCTCATGTTCCAGCAGAGCACCTTCCCTGCCATCACCGTCTGCAGCCTCAACCCATACCGGTGGGTGGGTTGTGGCGTGTGTTGTGGGTGGGTTGGGTTGTGGTCTGTGTGGTGGGTGGTTTGGGTTGTGGTGTGTGTGTTAATGCACGGGGAAGGCAGGTGGACACCCAGACAGACAGATTGGTGGACACAGACAGAAGGATGGATGGACACTTGGGCAAACATATGGATGGACACTCGGACAACTATACAGATGGACACGGACAGGCAGATGGATACAGACACGGATGGATAGAAGGACGAATGGACACGTGGATAGATGGATGGACAGACTGACTGATGTACGCACACGTGGACACAGTTAGATGGCTGACCACATCATGGACAAACAGATGGATGGACGATGCACAGACAGACAGAACGACGCTGGATGCTGATGGACAGATGGACGGACACGTGTCAAATAAAAAAACACAGAGGCGACCAGGCGCCCTGCGGCCTACACGGGGGATCGTTCTCTTTACCTTTGCCCCCCCCCCCCACACCCACGTGTGCATAAGGTACGAGGTAGTGCAGAGCTCCCTGAGCCAGCTCGACTCGATGACGGGGCAGGCCCTGCAGCAGCTCTATGGCTACCAGCCGCCCGCCACGAAGGCTGCGGGCACTGCCGCCGCCCCGGGAATCCGGCTCGACACCGGCGTCGTCCTGGAGAGGACCGGGCCGGACACCGTCGGCTTCAAGTTGGTGCGCCCGCTGCGTCGGCTCTCGCACGCTCTTCCCACGTCTCCTCGCGCTCTCCCGTCGCTCGCCGCATCTACCTAGCGTCTTCCCGTCCCCGCCCCGAGTGTCGTACGTCCCCGTGCATCCCCGCGTCTTCGCCGCGCCCACGTCGTCCTCCCGCGCGTCCTCGCGCCTCCTCGCCGCGTCCCCGGCGCGTGAACAACGAGTTCCCGCCGCGTCTCCGGCCGACGTCCTCCGTGTCTCCCCCCCCCCTCCTCCTCCCCCCGTCCCCCGCTCCCCTCCGCCCCCCGTGCAGTGCAACGCGACGGGCGGCGACTGCTTCTACCAGTCGTACGGGTCGGGCGTGCAGGCGGTGACCGAGTGGTACACCTTCCAGTACGTCAACATCATGAGCCAGGTTCCCTCCTACATCAAGCAGTCCGACGACGCCAACATCGAGGACTTCATCTTCTCCTGCATGTTCAGCGGGATGCCCTGCAGCGACAGGCGAGCGCGTGTCAACTCGCACTTCGCATTGCGCGAGTTGCAATAGTTCGCATCGTTATTATTATGAATGATCACTAGAATGCACTTATTCATCCAGGAATGCCCGAGTGAGTCGAAGGACTCTTTGTATTTCAACTGGGTCTCCCGCTGCATTGGAGTTTTTTATTTGAGGATGTTATCGGCCAATTAATGACGAGTGTTTATTGTACGTGCGGGAGGAAAGCGAAGCGCCCAGAGAAAATCCACATGCGTGCGAGGGGGCAACGCTCTATCCTCATGCAGATGGAAACAGATGCCGGTTAGTTGACTTGCTGTACCGCCTTCTCCTGGTAATCAAGGGTATGGCACCACCTCGACGCCCACGGGAAGGGAGTTTCGCAACAACGCCTGGAGTAGAGCCAGCGGCCCGTGCAGCAGCGTAGCCACCACCACCACTGCCACCACCACCACCACCACTGCCGCCACCATCCGGCTGTTTCAGGAGGGTCCTGCCAGGTTTTTCGTAGTAGGGGGCTGCGGCTGCCGCTGCTGTCTTTTCCGAAACGAGTAATTTCCAGGTAATATTTTTTTAATTCGGCCGATTCTGGCCCTGACGCCAGCACACCATGGCCTACGCTTGAGAATGGCGTCTTTAACGTCCATTGTGAATGAAGCAGACGGTGTGGAGTGTCGTAGTTATTACACAAAGATCCCCCGCATAGACGTAGACAGACTGTCGGGAGAAGTGCTATTAGCGGGTAGCACCTATGAAGGCCGGCACGGCACACGATGGGGTGGGTGGCCAGCACCACGCCCGACCGCTTTTGTCTCCCTAGTGGCGATGTTTACTCATGACACGAGGTAATCACTTGAGTTAACCTAGTGGAGGCCCAGGACCGGTTCAGAGAATCATCACTGGTGTTGGCTGTGAGCGGGAATCGAACTCGGGTCGCTGGGTTCGTAGCGCAGTGCGCTCACCGCTGCACCACCGCTCTCCACAAGTGCGCAGACGCACACGCACACCGACACGTACCTACAAGCGTGTGCGCTTCCACTAAGTGCGGCTCTCTGTCTCCGCCGTCTTTGTATCCCCGGCGTGCAGTGAATACAGCCGCTTCCACCACCCGACTTACGGCAACTGCTACACGTTCAACAGCGCCAACTCGTCCAAACTGTGGCAAGCCTCCAAGCCGGGCCGAGACTATGGTGAGTCTCACTAACCGGGTTGGGACTACGGTGAGCCCCGCTCTGCCGGCTTCTCCCGAGCGCCGCGTCGCAGCACGAGTCGTGTCCCGACCCGGCCGACCCGAGTTCGATTCCCGCTCACGGCCGCAACACTGGTGACGACTCTCCGAATCGGTCCTAGGCCTTCCTCTCGGTCGACCTTGCCTCAAACGAGTTCTCGGTGGCGTGCGTAAGAACATCAGCGGCTCGAGAAGACAAAGGCGGTCGGGCAGGGTGCCGGCCGCACCGCCCCCTTCGTGCGCCGCTCGCGAGCGGCCGCGGGGCCGTACGGGGCGATGCGTTGGTCTCGCGTGAACGTGCGCGGTTCGCGGGGCGACGCCGCCGCCGTCGCCGCGTGAGAGTAAGCGCCCTGCTTGCCGTGCCAGGCCTGTCGCTGATCCTGCGCACGGAGCAGAACGACTACATCCCCTTCCTGTCCACGGTGGCGGGCGCCCGCATCATGGTACACGACCAGGAGTCGCCGCCCTTCATGGAGGAGGGCGGCTTCGACATGCGCCCGGGCTTCGAGACCTCGCTCGGCATCCGCATGGTGCGAGGCGCCGCGCGGGCATCGTGCTGCAGGGTGCCGTGGGTAGCGTCGGGCAGAGCGGGGCGCCGTGGGTATTGTGCGGTGGAGCGTGGCATCGTGCGACTTTATAAGGCGTTGTAGGATGCATAAAAGAAATTGTGGGATGGAGCAGAGCATTGTGGGATGAACGTTGTGGGGCATTGGTAAATGTTATTTTGAACAAAAACACGAAAGATTGACATTGCTACTCTCCTTCCCTTATTTGTTTTATTATCACTTTATGGCACCCCAGAGGTGTGTGACGTGCGGTGTGTGACACGGTGTGATGCGCGATGTGTGAATCGCGGTGTGTGACATGGTGTGACACGCGGTGTGTGACACGGTGTGTGATGCGGTGTGTGACGCGGTGTGTGATGTGCGGTGTGTGACGCGGTGTGTGACGTGCGGTGTGTGACGTGTGACGTGCAGTGTGACGTGCGGTGTGTGACATGGTGTGAGACGCGGTGTGACGCACGGTGTATGACGTGTGGTGTGTGACACGGTATGACGTGTGGTCTGTGACACGGTGTGATGCGCAATGTGTGAATCATGGTGTGTGACATGGTGTGACGTGTGGTGTGTGACACGGTGTGACGTGCGGTGTGTGACATGCGGTGTGTGACTCGCGGTGTGTGACATGGTGTGACGCACGGTGTGTGACCCGCGGTGTGTGACATGGTGTGACATGCGGTGTGTGACGTGTGCTGTGTGACACGGTATGACGTGCGGTGTGTGACGTGCGGTGTGTGACGTGCGGTGTGTGACGTGCGGTGTGTGACGTGCGATGTGTGACATGCGGTGTGTGACGTGCGGTGTGTGACATGCGGTGTGTGACTCGCGGTGTGTGACATGGTGTGACGCACGGTGTGTGACCCGCGGTGTGTGACCCGCGGTGTGTGACATGGTGTGTGACATGCGGTGTGTGACGTGTGGTGTGTGACACGGTGTGACGTGTGGTGTGTGACGTGTGTGTGTGACGCACGGTGTGTGGCCCGCGGTGTGTGACGCATCGTGTGTGACGCACGGTGAGACGCATGCCTTGTTCTTGTACAGTTGGAGGCGACTCGAATGCCCGACCCGTACGGGAACTGCACGGAGGACGGCAGCAACGTTCCCGTGTTGAACCTCTACTCCTCCGCCTACACCGTGCAGGTGCCGGAGTCCCCCGCCCGTCCCCCCGCCACCGCCGCCAAACCACAGACGCCGCGCCACGCGTTAACGGAGATGATATCGCAGACAGGGATCGGCGTGTTTACTCGTGTGTGTGTGTGTGTGCGTGTGTGTGTGCATGCGTGCAGGCGTGCGTGCGCTCCTGCTTCCAGCTAGCGCTGGTGGAGGCGTGTGGCTGTGGTTACTACTTCTACCCCCTCCCTCCCAACGCCTCCTACTGCAGCTACAATAACACGGCGTGGGGTAACAAAGACAAAGATCCCCCGCACTTGTTAGGGCACGTGCTGTTAGCGAGTAGCACCTATGAAAGGCCGGCACGGCACGCAAGGAGGTGGGTGGCCAGCGCCACGCTTGACCACCTTTGTCTCCCCAGTGCTGATGTCGAGTCGACCTGGACGAGGCCCAGTCCTGGTGCCAATGTCGCCGACGGTAGCCGTGGCTGGGAATCGAACTCGAGTTAGCTGACCTTTAGAGCTGTTTAGCTTGTTGTCCTTCCCCCACACCTCCCGGTTAGCTCGGTTGGCTACGCACGGTGCGAAATAAGTTCGACATACAAATGTACGACCACTGCACCGCCAGTCGCTGCACCGCCGCTTCCCGCTCGTACCACGCCACCTTGGGGACGTGGCGCTCCGTGGGTTCGGTGAAGACCGCAGAGTCGCTCTGCGGTGGTGACGCTGCGAGTGAAGGGAGAGGGTTGTGGGCGTTGGTGACGGGGTGTGCGGCCTCCCTCTGTGTCTGCCGGCAGGACACTGCTACTACAAACTCTACCGACAATTCATCTCCGACGAGCTCGGCTGCGTCGACAAATGTGCACAGCCCTGCACGTACGTCACCCTCTCCCGCCCCCGCATCCCGTCTGCCTTGCGTTCGAGGAATTGGGTTCCTTCTCATTCATTGTGGCCGTGTCCGAGCATTGAGCTGGAAACGGCGATATCCAAATATTTCGTCGCAACATCGTGAGATGTGGTGGTAGCCTAGGGGAGGGCCTTCGTCCAACAGTGGATAGACCGTGGCTGCTGATGAGTATTGAAAACAAAGGCTTTTGTCCCACTTGCTTCGATGTTTTGTTCCCAGTACGAAGCGCTTTGCCGTGACCCCAGGATACGCCGCCTGGCCTGACAGCAGCTCCGAGGTGAGGCCCACAACCTCCTGGCACCGTCAACCTCGTCCATGCGCCGTGTTGGAGAATGATAATGACAAAAATAATTTACGCTTAACACGAACGCACGATCACACGACTTTTCCATCCTCGCGCATCGTGTGTAACGTGTTGTGTGCGCGTTTCTGTTCCGTAGAAATGGATCTTCAACCTCCTCTCCTTGCAGAATAATTACTCCGTCACCACTGTGAGGTAAGACGCACACTTTTCTTTTTACTAATAACTTTTTTTTATTTTAGCAGGTCAGGCCCACAGCGATCTGGCCACAAATGATCGCCCAATAAAGTGGCTTATCACATGGAAATGTATAACAGCCAAACGCACGTTGATTCTAAATGTGGATGGAAAAACTGGAAGACGCAAACAATAAAAATATACAGGCGTCAGGTTCGGGACTGAACCTACGGCCTCCTGCATACCAGGCGAGGTAGTTAACATCTCGCCACTGCGGCACCCAGAAAAGTAAACAAAAATCCCCTGAAAAAACGTGTTACGACACCATAACGTTGCGCAACCATCGGCCTTCTGGGCCTTACGCGTCGCTGGCTCCCAGCACCTTCGTGCGATTAATCGGGCGAGCGCTGCCGCGTCTCCCTCTGTCAGGAACGACGTGGCCAAGCTGAACGTTTACTTCCGGGAGCTCAACATGAAGACGATCAGCGAGTCGGCCGCCACCAACGTGAGTCCCACACTCGCGACGGCCGGAACGCGCGGGGATGAGTTGTCGGTGCGTGTGAGCGAGTTGGTCGCGGGTGCGTGTGCGGAGAGTGGATGATGAAAATAACTTGACGCAACATCGCAGTGGGGTCTCGTAATTGGATGTTCGAAAATCCGAACAGTTAGGTCAGTGGCCTACTGGCCATGCAATCCCCACCATTATGGGAGTCTCGGGTATCGCGCGATGATCCCGTTGTTATCCACCGGCTCCGCATTCGGGCCGCCAGTGGTGTGGTTGGCGTGGGCCAACCCCCTGTCCGGTTGGCCTCGCCTTCGTAGGCCGCGGGCCGGGCCCCCGCGGCCCGCAGGCCCCGGTGCCGCGGTGTCGCCTGCGCGCTCGAAGGCTCCTCCGTGGGTGTGCGCCATCGGCGCCGTGTCGACGCGACGTTCGAGCCGACGCCAATCGAATCTCTTTTCTTCTCCTCCTCCATCCCACCCCACCCCCGCTCACCGCTCACGCCCGCAGGTCATCTGGCTGCTGTCGAACATCGGCAGCCAGTGGAGCTTGTGGTTCGGCTCCTCGGTGCTGTCGTGGCTCGAGGTGGGGGAGCTCGGCATCGACTGCTGCATCATGGTCTTCGTCTTGGCCTACCGCCGGCGCCGGTCGCGCGCCGAGCGCCGAAGAGCTCGCGGCACGGGCGACTCCGAGGCGGCGCCACCGCCGCCGCCCAGCTTCCGCGAGGCGCTGGGCTGCGCCAACGCGGCCTACGTCGGCGGTAACGACGACGGCGGCGGCGGCGTCGCGATCGGGGGCCCCACGGAGCGCCCCCCCCCGTGGCGACGCGGCTCGCTGACGCGCAACGCCTGCTCGTTCTCCGTCGTCGCCGACATCAGCTGCCCCCCCGCGGCGGCCGCGAAACCGACGGTCGGGGCCTCCCGCGACGCCGCCGCCGCGGAGGCCCTGCCGCCGGACTACGGCTCCCTGCGGCGCGTGCCCGAGGGGTACGTCGCTGTGAGCCCCGACCCCGGCGGGCCGCCCCGCGGGGGGGCCGGCGCGCCGCTGCTCTCCCCGCGCGTCTCGGCGCTGGTGGCGAGCGGCAGGGAGGTTTTGCGGCGCCGCTCGGCGTCGCTCACTGTCGTGTCCTTCGCCGTTGAGGAGGCCTGAGGGGGCCGCGTGACACCGGGCCCCCCCCCTTCCCCCCCAGGTCTCCGAAGGTGTCGGGGGGGCCGCGTTGTGACGTCGCGCCACCCAAGGGTTGATCGCCATGCGACGTGGTGAAACGTGCCGATTCGGGGTTAGATTTGACAAAAGTCGATTCGGCTCAATGACAATCGACAAATAAATGTTGCCGCGGGTAGTGCTCCCCCTCTTGTTCCCGTGTCAGCGGGGTTCACGCGACCCGGTCACACGGCATACGCGTAACGTCACCGAATAACCTTTTCAAATCTATCCCCACGCTCGCCACGCTTGCGTCGAATCGTTTTGCGCGAACATCGATAATTTTTTATCGCACGTTTCTGCAGATTATACCTCCTATAGTCTTCTGACATATTTTACCATCTCCATGCAAGGCAGGGGGCGTCGTGTTCCTGTGACCCCGAATCAAGACGCTAAATTGTGTCGCCGGTGGCTCCTGCTCAGAGCCGCGATGCATATCCCGTGTGCTTGCAAAATCGCACGAGATTCTTCTCAAATAATGTCGATGTCCTTATCGAGCATGGTAGTTAAATAACGTGCTCAATCGGCGAGCTTCAATTAATCAGCATTTCTTGCAATAGTTTATTGTAATTTGCAATGTCATCACTTTACAAAACAAATTGTGTAATGCAAGCTACCTGTTGTGCTTTAAAATTTGATTTACCGCTCTATATAAATCAGCTCAAGCCTCCCGTAAATCACATGACGTCTACGTGGGCGCCCCCACTCTGAACTCCGCCCACTGTGAGAACGGATTCCTCTCCGTGCAGCGGCAGCAGCGTCGAGATCCTGATGCAGCCTCTTCCTCTCCATCCTTATCTCTCCTGACCCTTCACTCCCGTTCCTCCGCTCCTTCTCCTCCCACTCCCCTTTCTTTGTCTCCTCTCTTCCCTCTCCCGTTCCTTTCTCTGTTTCCATCCATTACATCCCTGACTCCACTCCCTTCCTGCGATGTAACCACAGTTAACAAAGTTGCTCGTGGGTTCCAATTCATCATCCTAACGTTTTGTGAAACTCTTTTTTTTCTCTCGAGTGTTTCAGCATGACATTGCCAGCCTAGACGAGGTGTTGTAGAACCCGATTTCCCCGATTTAACCAAAAACAGACGGCACCGGGTGAGAACATCGCGGCGATGAAACGCGCTGCGTGGCGCCAAGGCGGCGTGCGTGCGGACGTGCCGACGATCAACGTCGATCCTTTTGCTCCCGATACGTCACGTAAAACAACACGCCACGTGAAACTGTGCTCCATTTGAAAAATGATTCGAGTGACACGGAGGCACGCGCGCAGCACGCCGACCCCGCACGAGGCGCCAGCAGGCAGGGGTGACGGAGAACGAAACGAGGGAGGGGCGTACGCGACGGGTCACGGAATTGCGGGGATTGACTTTCGGAATTGCTCGGGGCCAACGACCGCGACGGTTCACTGAATCGTGGGCAGGTCGAGTGGCCGGTTGGCCCGGCCCGGCCCGCTCGCCGATCGTGCGACGTAAACTCTCGCGCACCCCGAAGTGAGCGCGGCTCGGGGTTCGAGCCGCGCTCCAGGCTGCGACGAACGGAACGCCGCCGATCGGCGCGCAGGCTGGCGGGTGTGGGGGCACACGGTGGGGATTATCGCCCGCAGGAGGATTGGACGCGATGTGGTGTAGACGGCACGCGAGGAGGCAGAGTTCTGAGCGGAGCCGACGCCATTGAGCGAGCGGTGGGGGAGAGGGAGGGAAGGGATTTTGGTGCCGGGTAGCCAGAGCCCCGTTTTGAATGTTGACGATTGCTTCTCGAGGCAGGTGTTGTTGTTGTTGTTGCTCGCTGTTGTTGTTGCCTGCGAGCGACGTTGAACTGTGACCAGTGGAGCGACATTTCATTTAAACATTTCGGAGCCCGAGTGCCACAGTTCCGCTACTGAAGGCAGTGCAGTCCTTGACGTGGTGGTGGTGGTGCAGAGACTCGGGGCTGCTGCTACTGCTGTGCAACATTTCTGTGGTCCACACACACACACACTGTGAGATTAGAGATGGTCCACACTTGCTGTGAGATTAGAGATGGTCCACACTTGCTGTGAGATTGGAGATGGTCCACACACACTGTGAGATTGGAGATGGTCCACACACACTGTGAGATTAGAGATGGTCCACCCAAACTCGCTGTGAAATTAGAGATGGTCCACACACACACTGTGAGATTAGAGATGGTCCACACACACACACACACTGTGAGATTAGAGATGGTCCACACACACTGTGAGATTAGAGATGGTCCACACACACTCACTGTGAGATTAGAGATGGTCCACACACACTCACTGTGAGATTAGAGATGGTCCACACACACTGTGAGATTAGAGATGGTCCACACACACTGTGAGATTAGAGATGGTCCACACACACTCACTGTGAGATTAGAGATGGTCCACACACGTTGTGAGATTAGAGATGGTCCACACTCGCTGTGAGATTAGAGATGGTCCACACACACTCACTGTGAGATTAGAGATGGTCCACACACACACGCTGTGAGATTAGAGATGGTCCACACACACACGCTGTGAGATTAGAGATGGTCCACACACACACACTGTGAGATTAGAGATGGTCCACACACGCTGTGAGATTAGAGATGATCCACACTCGCTGTGAGATTAGAGAAGATCCACACACACTCACTGTGAGATTAGAGATGGTCCACACACACTGGGAGATTAGAGATGGTCCACACACACTGTGAGATTAGAGATGGTCCACACTCACACACTGTGAGATTAGAGATGATCCACACACACTGTGAGATTAGAGATGGTCCACACTCACTCACTGTGAGATTAGAGATGGTCCACACTCACTCACTGTGATATTAGAGATGGTCCACACAAACTCACTGTGAGATTAGAGATGGTCCACACACTGTGAGATTAGAGATGGTCCACATACACTCACTGTGAGATTAGAGATGGTCCACATACACTCACTGTGAGATTAGAGATGGTCCACATTCACTGTGAGATTAGAGATGGTCCACACACACACACTGTGAGATTAGAGATGGTCCACACACACGCTGTGAAATTAGAGATGGTCCACACTCACTGTGAGATTAGAGATGGTCCACACACACTCACTGTGAAATTAGAGATGGTCCACATACACTGTGAGATTAGAGATGGTCCACACACACTCACTGTGAGATTAGAGATGGTCCACACTCACTGTGAGATTAGAGATGGTCCACACACAGTCACTGTGAGATTAGAGATCGTCCACACACACACTGTGAGATTAGAGATGGTCCACATACACTCACTGTGATATTAGAGATGGTCCACACAAACTTACTGTGAGATTAGAGATGGTCCACACACTGTGAGATTAGAGATGGTCCACACACACACAATGTGAGATTAGAGATGGTCCACACACACGCTGTGAAATTAGAGATGGTCCACACTCACTGTGAGATTAGAGATGGTCCACACACACTCACTGTGAAATTAGAGATGGTCCACATACACTGTGAGATTAGAGATGGTCCACACACACTCACTGTGAGATTAGAGATGGTCCACACTCACTGTGAGATTAGAGATGGTCCACACACAGTCACTGTGAGATTAGAGATCGTCCACACACACACTGTGAGATTAGAGATGGTCCACATACACTCACTGTGATATTAGAGATGGTCCACACAAACTCACTGTGAGATTAGAGATGGTCCACACACTGTGAGATTAGAGATGGTCCACACACACTCACTGTGAGATTAGAGATGGTCCACATATACTCACTGTGAGATTAGAGATTGTCCACATTCACTGTGAGATTAGAGATGGTCCACATATACTCACTGTGAGATTAGAGATTGTCCACATTCACTGTGAGATTAGAGATGGTCCACACACACACTGTGAGATTAGAGATGGTCCACAAACACACACACACACACTGTGAGATTAGAGATGGTCCAAACACACACACTGTGAGATTAGAGATGGTCCACACACACTCACTGTGAGATTAGAGATGGTCCACACACTCACTGTGAGATTAGAGATGGTCCACACACACTCACTGTGAGATTAGAGATGGTCCACACACACTCACTGTCAGATTAGAGATGGTCCACACACACACTGAGATTAGAGATGGTCCACACTCGCTGTGAGTTTAGAAACGACAACAATACGGGGGGGAAATGGTCTTCAATTAAAGTCTGTGCAGAATATAGAATCAATCAAACACGCCCGCGACAATTACAGCCGTAGATGTAAAACCCAAAGACGCTTGATTAGTGACGAGGATATAAACACTCATTTTCCCTCCATCCAGATTTCAGCCTTGGACATTTCACGACGCCGTTCTTCGTTCACTGCCCACCACGATGTTGCTGACGCCGCGTTTCTGCAATGTATCCGAAATTGCGTAGCATGGGAGCGTTTAATCCGTGGTGTTAAAATCGTTTAACTCTTTAAAAAAAAAATCGTGACGACAGAATGCGTACGGAGTGATTCGCGACGGGTCCTGCTGTACTCCGAGCAGCTTTCAATTCGTGACGGCCACGCTCTTCCACCTCGTTTGTCGTGCCTTGGTCAACCCCACATCGTGACCTTGTCTACAGAGGAGGGAGGGGTCACCACGCGGTCTAAACAAAATGTTTCGCAGCATGAGTGACCGTGCGATCTGCCCTCGCCCCGTGACAGCCTGCAGCACCCGTCACCCAACACGTGACATTGCTGCCCAACATTATTTGATGACTCAGAATTGAGAAGGGGCGGGGTCGGTTGGTCTGCTCCTTCGCTAACAGCACTTGCCCCAACAGTCTGCTGAGCCTACGCCTGGGGGATCTTTGTCGTGATGGGGGTGGGGCGATGGAGGGGACGAGAGGGCTGTGGCGGGGCAATGCCCGGCGAGACGCTCACAGACGAAGAAGAAGAGCAGCGCGGTCGTCGTGTGGCTCACGATGTCAACCAACGGGGAAATCGACACGGGGTGTAATCCTTGATTTTATACTTAGAGATTGGTGCTCAGTGATAATGGTCATAATAAAATATTGGCAGCGTTATTCCGAGTATCGATCGTACGCCTCGATTATTATTTTATCATTAAGAGTATTGATCGCATGAATCGATTATCATCATTATTATTTTAATTAACGTAAACGCGTTCTCGGGTTTCTTATTTTGTGCAACGAGGAACGTCCGAGCGGTGCAGAGAAGAAGAATGGTGAAGGCGTGAGTCACGTGGTGCCGTGAGTCACGTGGTGCCGTGATGTCTCGGGGTGCCGTGTTGTCTCGGGGTGGGGGTCACCCCCCCCCCCCTCTCGTGTGTCCCCCCCCCCTTGTCCCCCAACCCCCCCCCCCCTCTTATGCCCCCCAGCAGTCGCCAGCGTGTCCGTCACCGTACACAACCAGACCCTCAACGCGACACCCAGAGGGCAGGCAAACTCCTCGTTTAGACGTCGTTTACACTTCGTTTAGACGTCGTTTAGACATCGTGCACAAACTGCAACTCGCTAATGACCACCCTCCCCTACTGCAATTGTGTTATTAAAGCGCGGCGTTCTGTGTGTCCGTCAACTAAATGGTAAGCGCCTTTCACGACTGTATCAAATAGTAAATAGTAGTATCTACTGACTATAGTAGTATCTACTGAGTACTGACAATAGTATTATCTACTGACTCTAATCTACTGACTATAGTAGTAGTATCTACTGACTGTAGTAATAGTAGCATCTACTGACTATAGTAGTATCTACTGAGTACTGACTATAGTAGCATCTACTGACTATAGTAGTATCTACTGAGTACTGACTATAGCAGTATCTACTGAGTACTGACTATAGTATCTACTAACTAATCTACTGACTATACAGTGAGGGGAAAAAGTATTTGATCCCCTGCTGATTTTGTACGTTTGCCCACTGACAAAGCAATGATCAGTCTATAATTTTAATGGTAGGTTTATTTGAACAGTGAGAGACAGAATAACAACAAAATCCATAAAAACACATGTCAAAAATGTTATGAATTGATTTGCATTTTAATGAGGGAAATAAGTATTTGACCCCTCTGCAAAACATGACTTAGTACTTGGTGGCAAAACCCTTGTTGGCAATCACAGAGGTCAGACGTTTCTTGTAGTTGGCCACCAGGTTTGCACACATCTCAGGAGGGATTTTGTCACACTCCTCTTTGCAGATCTTCTCCAAGTCATTAAGGTTGCGAGGCTGACGTTTGGCAACTCGACCCTTCAGCTCCCTCCACAGATTTTCTATGGGATTAAGGTCTGGAGACTGGCTAGGCCACTCTAGGACCTCAATGTGCTTCTTCTTGAGCCACTCCTTTGTTGCCTTGGCCGTGTGTTTTGGGTCATTGTCATGCTGGAATACCCATCCACGAACCATTTTCAATGCCCTGGCTGAGAGAAGGAGGTTCTCACCCAAGATTTTACGGTACATGGCCCCGTCCATTGTCCCTTTGATGCGGTGAAGCTGTCCTGTCCCCTTAGCGGAAAAACACCCCCAAAGCATAATGTTTCCACCTCCATGTTTGACGGTGGGGATTATGTTCTTGGGCTCATAGGCAGCATTCCTCCTCCTCCAAATACGACGAGTTGAGTTGATGCCAAAGAGCTCCATTTTGGTCTCATCTGACCACAACACTTTCACCCAGTTGTCCCCTGAATCATTCAGATGTTCATTGGCAAACTTCAGACGGGCATGTATATGTGCTTTCTTGAGTAGGGGGGCCTTGCGGGCACTGCAGGATTTCAGTTCTTCACGGCGTAGTGTTTTACCAATTGTTTTCTTGGTGACTATGGTCCCAGCTGCCTTGAGATCATTGACAAGATCCTCCCGTGTAGTTTTGGACTGATTCCTCACCGTTCTCATGATCATTGCAACTCCACGAGGTGAGATCTTGCATGGAGCCCCAGGCCGAAGGAGATTGACAGTTCTTTTGTGTTTCTTCCATTTGCGAATAATCGCACCAACTGTTGTCACCTTATCACCAAGCTGCTTTGCAATGGTATTGTAGCCCATTCCAGCCTTGTGTAGGTCTACAATCTTGTCCCTGACATCCTTGGAGAGCTTTTTGGTCTTGGACATGGTGGAGAGTTTGGAATCTGATTGATTGCTTCTGTGGACAGGTGTCTTTTATACAGGTAACAAGCTGAGATTAGGAGCACTCCCTTTAAGAGTGTGCTCCTAATCTCAGCTCGTTACCTGTAAAAAAGACACCTGGGAGCCATAAATCTTTCTGATTGAGAGGGGGTAAAATACTTATTTCCCTCATCAAAATGCAAATCAATTTATAACATTTTTGACATGCGTTTTTCTGGATTTTTTTGTTATTCTGTCTCTCATTGTTCAAATAAACCTACCATTAAAATTATAGACTGATCATTTATTTGTCAGTGGGCAAACGTACTAAATCAGCAGGCGATCAAATACTTTTTTCCCTCACTGTAGTAGTATCTACTGAGTACTGACTATAGTAGTATCTACTGACTCTAATCTACTGACTATAGTAGTAGTATCTACTGACTGGTAGTAGTATCTACTGACTATAGTAATATCTGCTGAGTACTGACTATAGTAGTATCTATTGACTGTAGTAGTATCTACTGACTAATCTACTGACTATAGTAGTATCTACTGAGTACTGACTATAGTAGTATCTACTGACTCTAATCTACTGACTATAGTAGTATCTACTGACTGTAGTAGTATCTACTGACTATAGTAGTATCTACTGACTGTAGTAGTATCTACTGACTATAGTAGTATCTACTGACTATAGTAGTATATACTGACTCTAATCTACTGACTATAGTAGTATCTACTGACTCTAATCTACTGACTATAGTAGTATCTACTGACTGTGGTAGTATCTACTGACTATAGTAGTAGTATCTACTGACTGGTAGTAGTATCTACTGACTATAGTAATATCTGCTGAGTACTGACTATAGTAGTATCTATTGACTGTAGTAGTATCTACTGACTAATCTACTGACTATAGTAGTATCTACTGAGTACTGACTATAGTAGTATCTACTGACTCTAATCTACTGACTATAGTAGTATCTACTGACTGTAGTAGTATCTACTGACTATAGCAGTATCTACTGACTGTAGTAGTATCTACTGACTATAGTAGTATCTACTGACTATAGTAGTATATACTGACTCTAATCTACTGACTATAGTAGTATCTACTGACTCTAATCTACTGACTATAGTAGTATCTACTGACTGTGGTAGTATCTACTGACTATAGTAGTATCTACTGACTGTAGTAGTATCTACTGACTAGTAGTATCTACTGACTGTAGTAGTATCTACTGACTAGTAGTATCTACTGACTGTAGTAGTATCTACTGACTATAGTAGTATCTACTGACTGTGGTAGTATCTACTGACTATAGTAGTATCTACTGACTGTGGTAGTATCTACTGACTAGAGTAGTATCTACTGACTGTGGTAGTATCTACTGACTATAGTAGTATCTACTGACTCTAATCTACTGACTATAGTAGTATCTACTGACTGTGGTAGTATCTACTGACTATAGTAGTATCTACTGACTCTAATCTACTGACTATAGTAGTATCTACTGACTGTGGTAGTATCTACTGACTATAGTAGTATCTGCACACATTGGGGGGGGGGGGACACGCCAAGAAGCCCTCCACAGGACGTCTGTGGCAAAGAGCTTCACTGCTCATCGGATTCCTCCTGCAGTCGAAATAAAGATTCTGATTTGGAAACGCAAAAACAAAATCAGCACGTTCGTCAGTAACACTGTGTGGGTCCTAAAAGAAAGACTCTATAACAGGTAACGTTTCGGGCAACGGACCGACTTCATGGCACATAAATAGGCTATTAACCATAATAAACGTTACATTTGTATTCTCTGCAAAATAACAAAACACATTTTGTGCAAATCGCCTCACCTCTTGGATCCGCCACTGTCCCGCACTGATCATCGTGCTGAGGTATAGTTAAAACAACAACACACGCCTAGATATGATTCAGATATTCGGGTAACCAACCCTTGTCACGTGACTTCTCACCTGGTCCAACAAACTAAACCAGCACCCACGGCGGCTCTCATCCAGCAGTAGACTGGGGAAGGGACTGAGCACGGCCGATATTGTGGTATCGATCTCTTGCGGCCACGTGTTTTTGTTTGTAACCTCGGTCAAAGGTCACTGTGATGGGAGGTCAAAGTGTGGGGGACAATCTAGATTTGAAGTTTGTGGGGGACAGCAGCAAGTTGGGGCGCCGCGGAAGCGAGATGTTAACCACCTCGCCTGGGATGAAGGGTGCCGTGGGTTCGACCCTGACTCTGACGCCTGCTGAATATTTGGAGTTTGCGCGCCTCTCTCCCCATGTTCGCGTGGAGTTTTCTCCGGACCCTCCGGTTTTTCCCCACCACATTTAGAAGAAACACGTTGTGGAGGATGTGGCCGCTCTACATTTCCACACGATAAGCCGCCATTTCATTGAGCTATCATTTGTGATGGCCAGGTCGCTTCTGAAAAAAAGAGACACATAGCTCAGTGGGGCCCTACCTGGTTAAATAAAAAAAATAGTTTATATTAAGTTTTTAATTCGATTTAGCAAGTGGTGACCGAGCGGTCGGGCCGCCGTGTTGACAGATAATCGACTCCTCCGGCAGAGGGCGCCTTCACCCTTAGTAATTTCTACATCCACACCATTCGCGAAGTCATTCATTCCCACGGTGGCACTGAATGGGTTCACCCAAACGAATCATTTGTCGCTCACAATAACAACAAAAAACCGCCTAACGTCACTCACAAGACCCGTCGTTCCGTATCGCCAAATGTGGGGTTGTCGGCTTTTTACTTTCAGGACATCCACGTAATAAAATATTTGCTGACTGCTGCTGCTGGCCGGTTGGCAGCGGCGCACGGGCACAGCAAACGGCGCTGCACTCTGGCGTCACAACAACAGCCGTGTGCGTCGCCTTACAACGAGACCTATATAATAGGCGACGTTTCGGGCAATGACCCTTCTTCATAGCACATCACATCGTCACGTCGCTGGAGCGACGGAGCACCTGTATGGTTGATCTCGTTCGTGAAGACTCGAACAAGCTGATTGTGTCCGCAATCGATATTTGCTTCTGTGACGTTGAGATACTGTGCGTGTGCATTGTTTGTGTGGTTTATTTTGTGTTTGCGTCTTCATTTAAACACGAAACACTCGTTCGAGAAATAGGTCAAATAATCCCAATCACGGGGCCCTGCTGAAGGAGAGTCCTGATATTCTGAGACGCGTTCTTTAGAGAAACACGGGCGGATTATTTTACGTCTCGATATTGTTACAAACGCCGGCGGATGCAGAGCTGGGCTACGTGGTGCTCAGCAGACAGATTTGCATCAACATGTATTATTGTACAGTACTTCTATGCCCCCGCTTCCATGTTCCCCGCCTTCACTGACCCGCACTGACCAGCGTGGTGAAGTATGGTTCAGTAACCTTCTCCACTAGCCGCACGGCCTGGGGTGACCCTCATCCAGCAGTGGATTGATTGTTATTTGTGAAGGGGGGGGGGGGCAGGGTCGCTTCAGATGTCACGGGTGATGTTATCCCTGGAAGGGACTCAAACTCTCTCTTCGCCACTCTCTTTTAGCGCGGCGCGCTAACCACTGTGCCTCCGCTCCACCTCGCACCAATGTTAATCATAAACTTGCAGTTGCTCCGACTATCCCGCTATGTATGTTGGCAATTAGTGGGGGGGGGGAGGTTTTTCCTAACGACAACTGTTTTTGTTTGAGAAAGCCCTGCGAAGACAAGTGGACGGGATGTTGGCTTCTTGCGGTGAATTTTAGGGAAGACCGCACGGGCACTGCACCGCGTATCGAGTAACGCCTCGGGCTCTGCCGCCCACCGCCGTGTTTCGATTGCTAATCACATCTCGCAGGAATGCCCGAGACGGACAGCCCGCTGTAGCTGCTTG